>NC_057804.1:216066487-216087487 GCF_018294505.1 Triticum aestivum | reverse complement strand
AACACACGTTCATTCTTTCTCTCCATGTTTCGATCTCTAACTCTGTCAACTACACAACCCCTTTTTCCACTTTGTTACCAAATGTATTTACCTCACACACCCACATTGCACCCCATGTCGAGCTCTCTCTCTCTCTCTCTCACCCTCTCCCTCTCACCCTCTCGCGCTAAATACATGCATTGCCTATCTATCCCCCCCAACCTCTCGTGTGCACGCATGCACGTTGTATATCTAGGTCACTCCCTCGAGACTGTCTCACTCTTTCTTCCGCACGGTGGGCCACACTTGCTCAATCTCGCTCTCTTTATCTGAGTCTTGTTTAACCTCGTTTTATTTCACACACACACACAAATGATATATCTCCCTGTTCGGGCCTCGGTCGACACACTCTATACTCTCTCACGCAGATTGTCTATCTAGGTCAGTCCATCCAAGCCGCCGCCACTCTTTTGACCTCATGGAGGGCCACACTCACTCAATCTCTCTCTCTCTCTCTCTCTCTCTCTCTCTCTCTCTCTCTTTGTATCTCTCAATTGACCTCGCTCTTTCTCAGACAGAAACGATATATCAGCATGTTTGAGTCTAATTCGACCTATTCACATTGTATACTCTCTCACGCACATTGTCTATCTAGGTCACTCTCTCCAACCCGTCTCACTCTTTCGATCGCACGGCGGCCCTATGTGATCGATTGACCTTGCTTCCTCCCACACACAAAATATATCTACACGTCTATGACTGGATCATCTCTCAAGCTCTATCTTACAGCCCTCACCCTTGCCAAAAGCTCAATCAGACAATATCTCTCCAGAGCATATATATCTGTTCAATGAATGTCAGACCACACTCACTTTGTCTCTCTACTATATGTCTCTCGATTGACCTCGCTTTCTCACACCGTATCCTCCACGCATTGAAGCTACTACCTCTCCATTCCTTGCAAAGCCGGAGCTATTTACATTGCGAGGGGCACTCCAACCTTGGATTAATTTGTGTAGGCATTTGTTCCGGTTGGTTTAGATTATATTTTTGTAGCATTTGGCCCACAACTACTCCAAACACCGTTGCAACCCCCGCAACTCCCCTAGTTGATTTCCCTCTGGCTCGGTCATCGCTCTCTCGCACGTCCTTTCTTGCCTTCAACCTCGCACCATGGTATTATTGCAAAAAACTATGTTGTTCTCTTTAATTACTATAAATAAGCTACAAAACTACACACTGATAGTCCACTTGGAATGGAACAAATTTCGACCCACAAATTAAAGTGCTACAAATGACACACCAAGGGGCCCACATGTCATGAAACAAATTTGGACCCATATACAAATTAAAAAATAAAGGACGAGGATCGAACATGCGACCGGGCCTTCAAGTCGCACGTCAATAGGCAACATACATAGAACAACAATGTTTGTTGTACCCCCTTTGTTCACATAATGTTTTTATATTACCACAGCCTATTTAATGGATAACATGTAATATTATTTTTAGTACTATTCGCCTTCACTTACTGGTGGGTTCCATGTGTGCTCTCTCTCTCTCCTCCCCTTCTGCGTTTAGACGCACGGGCAAACACGAAGAACTCGCGGGCGATGTTGCCTTGACCATATCTGGACGCGTTCACAAGTCACGGCACCAGTTTCACGTACTAGCAGCATTAGTCGGTGTGTACGAACAACGCACGTTAATTTGGAAGTATATTAAGTGCATGCGGATATTAAGTACTAGGATATTATTTGCGTGTTATTATGTGATTAGCACTATTTTTGGCATGAAATTAACTGCATGCTAAACGTGTTGAGCGCTTGACATTGAAGCAGTCTAGGTCGTTGGATGACAAGGAATACATGTGGCTTGATGACGTTTTATATTTAATATGATACGGCTCTAGCAGAACATTCAATCGATCAAACCATAGATTTCGTTCAGTCTGACTCCTACTTGAAATTATACGATGATCGATATAAAATAAACGGAAATGATAAACATTCGGATTTTAAGCATGGCAATCTGAATGTTTTTCATGGAAAATTTAGATTACGCGGCGGCGGCGGGGCGTCTTGCGGTGGGAAGCGGCTCCTCTGCCGTGCTCTGTGTGTCGTCGGGCCACTGACCGACGGTGACGGCGGCGTCTTGTGTCATTGTTGGCGTACTCCTGGATGTTGGCCTAGCTTCAAGGAAGGCCAAAATGTTCTGGACTTTGGAGCGAGTCAACTGGCGGGAGGAGGCGACTAGCGTTGGTGCAAGGAAGCGGCCGATGGCGGCCATCCATGCCGCTGAGGGGGGCACTGGCACCCGCGCGAGGACATGCGCTATCAACGGCGCGGAGGAAACATTCATGTGCATGGACACCGGCACGGGCGCGCACGTCAGTGCACACGCAGGCGCATGCGCTGGCAGGTGCACAGGCACCGGCACGGACGTGCGCATGCGCTGGCAGGTGCACGGGCGCGTGAAAGCCGGCGGGGACCTCGTGGAACCCTGTGGGATCAAGCTCGGTGACAATGTGCGGCTCCCAGCCCATCAATGCCATGGGGATGGGCGCTGGCACAGTCGGGCCGACGGGAGCCGGAACAGGAGTGGGGACAGGCACGA
Source organism: Triticum aestivum (assembly GCF_018294505.1). Classification (NCBI taxonomy): domain Eukaryota; kingdom Viridiplantae; phylum Streptophyta; class Magnoliopsida; order Poales; family Poaceae; genus Triticum; species Triticum aestivum. Next base: position 216,084,892 of record NC_057804.1, on the reverse strand, counting down.
CGTCTTCCCGCAAGGCCAGTTCAAGCTCGTCCCAAAGCGCCTTATGTTCTTGAGACTCCGGCTGGGTTTCTTCCTCGAGAAACTGGAACACTAAGGGCAGACCATCGTGATGCGGCATGGCATACATTTAGGTCAGGCTAGTTGGAGGTAGACGACAGGAGAATCGGAGAGGAAGATAGAAGATTGTAGCTATATCGGGTAGTGCGGGGTTGATTATAAACTGCGGCGCCGGCGACATTAAAAGTGGGAGCAGTTGGGATGAAGGTGGGCGGCGGAGCCTGGTCAAAGGGCTCGCCACCCTGTGAGCCTGCACAGCGGTCTGCTCACACGCCTCCCTGTCAGCCGGCGGAGCGGTCTGCTCGCATGCCTCCCGTCGACTCACACGCTTTCTCGGACGGCACCTGCCGATGAGAAGCAGGGACTCATGGCGGCACGTAAACGCCCACGGTTTCAATAGTGAAAGCGTTCGCCTTAACTTGACAGGTCTTTGTTCCAAAATACCTTGGTTCTTCATTTGTGCAACTTGTCATAAGCAGCTTGTCTCAAATTGAAGAGAAAACTTACGAAGTAATATTTGTGCCATATCACATGACCATGCTTAGTTTCAAGAATTTATGCTCACTTTTTGATTTTCTGAAATTTAAGATCCAGGATTCAAAATAATATCATAACCTACATCATCCAATAAATTTTCAAGCCGTACATCTGTCCTGTTGTATTTCTAAGAAGGGATTTGGTCAAACATTTTGCTTAGTTAGACTTCAGACAAGTTATATATGCAGAGTAAAAGGATAATCCCTCCGTACCAGTGCATTGCCTGATATATTAACTCAAGTACTAGGCACAAACAAACAGGATCAATTTTGTGCTCATCCTGGTGTAGTAGTAGTAGTACTATGCAATGCAGTTGACGGGTGACCTTGAGGAGCGGCGACCGAGGGAATTGAACCGTGCTCGGCACGGTAGGCAACGTTGTCTAGTTACTAAAGCATCCCTCTGTTGTTCATTGGTAGTCATTATGGACCGGGGACATCAGGGGTATTTCCTAGGGCTGGAATTCTGGCCGCCAGATATTTCGACTTGAAACGCTGAGGCTCGGATGGTTGGAGTTGCCTAATGTGCGTACCATGCACGCCACCGAAGGACACGAGCCCAGTTTTTTTATTTTTTTATTTTTTTAGGATCAACACGAGCCAAGGTTTGGCTGGTACGCCGTTGGGTCCTACCATTCGAGAATACGAAAGGAACCTTTTAAATTGCCGAACGAATCTATGTGTGTTACAATACCCATATTTTCCTTGCAAATACTAATCTCAATGTGGTAATTGATTTATGACGAGTTGTTGAATTAGAGTGAGTTTGTGATATAGTGATCTCAACGTGGATTTCATATTTCATGGTATCCCTAGTAAGTTTTCCAATGCAAATTCAAATTTAAAAGATGAACAATATGGAGGTGAGAAAACTTTGTATGTATCAAGCATATGACCACACACACACACACACACACAGAGACACACACGCAGAACACAACAACAATCCAATAAGTATAGTGCATCTATTTTTCCAAACCATGCATGTATGACACGAATTCAAAAATACTCCTTCTATTCCTAAATATTAGTCTTTTAGAGAGTTCAACAAGTGACTACATACGGAGCAAAATGAGTGAATCTAGACTCTAAAATATGTCTATATACATTTGTATGTGCCAGTCCATTTGAAACCTCTAAAAGACTAATATTTAGGAACGAAGGGAGTAAAATGTAAGACATGCATGGTCCTCGGTTCAATATTTAAAATGAACATGAAACTGAAACATGAATATTAAGTCTAGTACTACAGTACATGCAAATGTTGTGTTTAGGCAGAGCTATGATTGTCGGGGGTCAACCCCTCGACCTTAGATAAAATTGTGGAGCTCTGTTTAGGGTTGTTTGGATTATATTTGTCCCCACCCTCCCAACCACCGATTGGTTGTGCACCCCCCACCCCTCCTCCCCGGGAGAATATCATGTGCCCCCATACCTTAGATGCTATATGCTGATACGAGTTGCTTGGAGCTTGTAGATCTGAGATATAGCAGCTCACATGATGTGTCTTAATATTTTTACAGGAAACCTTAATGAGTTTGAGAATTGCACACAATTTGTACAAAAACTACTCAGATGCCCTTAGATCCCATATCCAACGACCTCGAAGCTCGTATCACCATAGCATCTAAGATGAAGGAGGACATCATATTCTCCTGTATGTAAGAATATCATGTGCTACCACACCTTAGATGCTTTGGTGATACAAGCTCTTCGGAGCCGTTGGATTTGTGATCGAACACCTCCTCGGTGGTTCGAATGGGTTTTTGCAGAAAAGCCCCAAAAGAGTTCGTCCACTACTTACAAGCACAAAGACTGCTCAAATGCCATTGGATCTCAGATCAAACGACCTCCAAGCACGTATCACCGTAGCATCCAAGCTGCGATAGCACCTTATATTTTCTCGCACGGGAGAATATGAGGTGCTCCCGCACCGTAGATTCTATGGTGATACGAGTTCACTGAGATCTAATGGCCCACAGTAGGAGGTTTGAATGTTTTTGCAATATACAAATGGTAGAGTTTGGGAAATGCGCAAAAAGTACAAGTACTACGCATGTGCCATCTGATCACTGATCATATGACCTAGATGCTCATATCATCGTAGCGGGTAATTAAGCTACGGGGAGCACCTAATATGAGCAACGGGGAGCCATTGGATCGAAGATGCAGCGGCACACACGAGGCCTGAATGTTTTATTTGCAAAAAAACCTTTGGAGAGTTTGGAAATTGCGCATAATTACAAAGACTACTCCCAAGCCATTGGATCTCACTTCCAACGGTGTAAAAACTCGTATCAACATAGTATCTAAGCTGCGGGGTGAATGTGTTATTCTATGTTGTTGTCATTTTTGTTCGTAAACTTGCAAAATACGTGTAACTCGTGTCGTTACTTGTCTAACCGCGCAAAGCGTTGTTCAAAAAAACCATCCTACACTGAAATATCGGAACAACACACGGGGGTCCCACTTGTCATTAATCAAATTTGGACCTAAAACTAACAAATCTGAAAGATGAGATTCAAACTGGCAACCTGGACTACAAAGCATAAGCCTGAAACAACAACGGTTGTTGGCTTTGTCCCATAACTTGCTTTTATACAGTATTACGTTGAGTAGAGTAGAGGGAGTGCCTCATCAACATGTGCATGACCGTTCTCTCACTTACTGGTGGGTCCCAGGTCTGCAATCTCAGTCTCTCTTCTCTCCATCGTCTAACCTTTGCACGGGCACGCACGAAGAGCGGCGCTAGCTTGCCATGGTGTTATTACAACTAAAAAAAGATTGGAAAATAGAAGAATCGCCTAGAACAAGAGACGTTGTGGTTGGTCGAGAGAGAGCTAACCACATCTGTCCTCCGTGCCATGTTTGCATGATGAAGTTGTGTGGCTAGTGGGGTGTTTTCGACCGACTGGCTGGGTCCCGAGGTCGAACCATAGGTACTAGAGTTACTGCCGACTTCTGATATAGTATATTTTTACACGCACATTTTTCCTCCGTGCTGAGACGTGGCACACCCTACCACGTGGTTTCGGGGTCCTCCCGGGTGGTGCACGCATATATTCTTCCTGATGTGGGATGCCCTACCGCGCGTTTTCTGGGTCCTCCTCGTTCATAGCGCCGAAGCAAGTAAATGAGTCGTCGAATCACGAAAGACCACCTTTCCCATCGAGTACATCAGTGAAGCACGGTGGCTAGCTAGTTGGGCTGGTTCGACCGATTACCTAGGCCACCGCCACATTTGTTTTTTCACCCCTTTTTTTATCTACTTGTCGGCAGGTAAATTTAAATATCCACCACGGCATTGCTCTAGTGTTTGGGTGCAGCAGGATTTTTAATTTTTTGATTAAAGGGAGGAGGCGCGGCAGGATTTTTAATTTTTTTGATTGACGGGAGCAGGCGCGGCAGCAATTAGTCACGATGACTCCGCCTGTAAAACCCATTGCTCCCTAATGTGAGAAGTCGTCGACTGGTGTTTTACCGTGGTGAAAACCAAAAGATTCCCCGCTCCTCGGCTGGCTCCCTTCGCCTTCCCATAGATTGCATTGCCTTTCAGCCGTTTAGCCCCCTTTGCTTCCTCTCCCCATTGCTTCTACCTAGAGCCATGGCGGCGCAGCAGATCACGGAGTCCAAGGTGAGGCGCCTGACACAGGAGCTCCATGCCAAGGATGCGGAGCTCAGGGCCAAGGACGTGGAGCTCCATGAGCTCAAGGAGGAGAGGAGTGCCATGCTCCTTCGTTATGTGCGGGAGTTCACAGAGCTTCAAAAGCGGCAGGCGTCCACGACAAAGATGCTCGAGGCGTCGGCGGCGTTGCTGCAGAAAGCGGGAGATACGATAGGCCGTCAGGGGAGCCGGCTGGAGCGCGAGTGGGCCAATCGTGATGAGGTCCAGGATCACCTCAGCCACTTGGTGAACCAAGTTGCCACACACGTGTTGCGGCTGCAGGATGCCTACCATCGTGCCAGTGCGACGATATCGGCCGTCGGGCTAAACCTGTTCGACCACCCGGTCGACTTCAACGAGCTGCGGCTTCCTGACCTGGTCTCCATCTTCACCTATATCTCCGAGGAGCTGAGCTGTCTCCGCGTGATGGTAGGGGCTGAGCTGGACAACGAGGGATTGCGGGCTGCCGTTGCCATTGCCGGGCGAATCCTTTCAGGGCTCCGTCACCGGAATCCATTCGTGCCATTGGATGCCGTCGATCGGGAGCGGGCTCTGCGGGCGGTTTCACCCTACATCACCAACGTCGTGCACCTCGAGAAGCAGAGGGACTTCGGTGGTGTTTAGGCGCCCTCTGCATGGGCATGTCCATGTCTCGGCGCAATATGACCGTTGGATCAAACTCAGATGATGCAGATTGCTACGTCTTGAGCTTGCATTGGTTTTCCTTGAAGAGGAAAGGGTGATGCAGCAATAGTAGCGTAAGTATTTCCCTCAGTTTTTGAGAACCAAGGTATCAATCTAGTAGGAGGCTCCTCAAAAGTCCCACGCACCTACACAAACAAACAAAGAACTCGCAACCAACGCAATAAAGGGGTTGTCAATCCCTTCACGACCACTTGCAAAAGTGAGATCTGATAGAGATAGTATGATAAGATAAATATATTTTTGGTATTTTATAGTATAGATGCAAAAAGTAAAGATGCAAATAAAAGTAGATTGAAAGCTTATATGATAAAAGATAGACCTGGGGGCCATAGGTTTCACTAGTGGATTCTCTCAAGATAGCATAAGTATTACGGTGGGTGAAAAAATTACTGTTGAGCAATTGATAGAAAAGAGAAAAATTATGAGATTATCTAGGCATGATCATGTATATAGGCATCATGTCCGCAACAAGTAGACCGACTCCTGCCTGCATCTACTACTATAACTCCACACATCGACCGACTCCTGCCTGCATCTAGAGTATTAAGTTCATAAAGAACAGAGTAACGCATTAAGAAAGATGACATGATGTAGAGGGATAAACTCAAGCAATATGATATAAACCCCATCTTTTTATCCTCGATGGCAACAATACAATGTGTGCCTTGCTGCCCCTGCTATCACTGGGAAAGGACACCACAAGATTGAACCCAAAGCTAAGCCCTTCTCCCATGGCAAGAAAGATCAATCTAATAGGCCAAACCAAACTGATAATTCGAAGACACTTGCAAAGATAACTCAATCATACAAAAAAGAATTCAGAGGAGATTCAAATATTTCTCATAGATAAACTTGATCATAAACCCACAATTCATCGGATCTTGACAAACACACTGCAAAAAGAGTTTACATCGAATAGATCTCCACAAGAGAGGGGGAGAACATTGTATTGAGATCCAAAAAGAGAGAAGAAGCCATCTAGCTAATAACTATGGACCCGAAGGTCTGTGGTAAACTACTCACAACTCATCGGAGGGGCTATGGTGTTGATGTAGAAGCCCTCCATGGTCGATTCCCCCTCCGATGGAGCGTCGACGAAGGCTCCAAGATCGGATCTCGCGGATACAGAAGGTTACGGTGGTGGAAATTGTGTTTCGTTGGCTCCCTGAATGTTTTCGGGGTACGTAGGTATATATAGGAGGAAGAAGTATGTCGATGGCCGCCTGTGGGGCCCAGGAGATAGGGGGCGCGCCCTCCTGTCTCCTGGCCGCCTCGCAAGCTTCTTGACTTGCACTCCAAGTTCTCCGGATCACGTTCGTTCCAAAAGTCAAGCTCCCGAAGGTTTCATTCCGTTTGGACTCCGTTTGATATTCCTTTTCTTCGAAATACTGAAATAGACAAAAAAACAGCAATACGGGCTGGGCCTCCGGTTAGTAGGTTAGTTCCAAAAATGATATAAATGTGTAAAATAAAGCCCATAAACATCCAAAAGGGGTAATATAATAGCATGGAACAATAAAAAATTATAGATATGTTGGAGACGTATCACAGATTAGTCAATGTAGCACAAAGCGTGTGGGTGTGTTTGGTTGCATTCTCATCTTAATATAGTTGTTTCCTCTTCGTGTATTTTTGTTAACCTACTAGTGTGGACTCATGCACCCTTCATGCACTCTGCCAAACACCCAAAAGTTGGTCGAGAAGGGAACTTTTGCTCCCATCTCGTGCACCCTTCATACACCCTGCCTAACACTATTCGTGCTTCATATGGTTCATGTTTCATGGAGTACTGTAGCACCGTACTCTCCGTGCGTTGTAGACCTACTTCTGTTAACATTGATCTCACCGTTCATTCTCGATCGGACAGTCGAAAAAGCAGTACTATGTTACATATAGGAGTAGTTGACATGTGCACAACATCATTTGTTATCGTCATATCTTACTACACTATCAACAAGATTGTGTAGTACTGACGTATGAACCACTACACATGCCTAGTAGTAGGAGCGATGTGTATGTTCAAGTGGCTACTGTGTTTCGCACTCCTCCGTCGTAAGAGTGGAAACGCTTGTTGTAATCATTTTTTTCTCCAAAAAAATAGTGGACACGCTCTACTGTGCGGATCCTCCTCCAGCCATGCACTAAATTACTCACTTTCGCTGACGTGTGGGACAGCCAGCACCTGGGTCCACCAGCCATGCACTAAATTACTCTGTAGTAGAGTGACGGTAGACTACCCCGATCGAAGCGATGCGGTAATGCCCAATGAGCTGTCAAATCACAAAACCCCCTCCTTTCCAGCAGTAAGTTGGACGGACGAAGCAACCATCATTTCACTCTTCTCTCTCAGCTTCCTCTCTTGAAGAAAACCCCCACTCGCTTCGCTTCTCCCTCATCTCATTCCTCCTTTCACTCTTCTCTCTCAGCTTCCTCTCTTGGATGGATGCTGGAGCACCGGCCGGCGTGATGTCTATGGCTCTGGCCAAAACCGTCGAGTCTCATGGTACGAAGAAGCACAAGCACCCCGCCGAGACTACCGAAGACAAGCTCAAAGCCATCGCCCTGTCCAAGCCCCCCCTCTCCGGGATCCCTCATTAAGCAAGTCCAGGTAATGTCTCTTGTTGACGATCTTTTTCTCGATCTTGATCATGTTTTTTCATCTAACACGCAGTACTAGTACTGGTAGTTCAACTTTCTGGGTGATCTTGCATGTGATTTGAGTGTGCCAAATGACGGTTCTAAATTCCTCTTTTGACCAAAACATGCGAGAGGTTGACACTGATTTCTTATAGATTACTTTCAACTACTCCCTCTGTCCCAAATTTCTTGTCTTAGATTTGTCTACATACGGGTGTATCTAATATTAAAATGTGACTTGATACATCTGTATCTAGACAAATCTAAGACAAGAATTTTGGGCCGGAGGGAGTACTTTATGAACATCAATGCTACCTTTGAAGTGGGTATATTTGCCTCAGTAACTTGTGTTATGGATATTGCAAGTAATCCCTCTGCTCTCATGCCTTTTAAGACATGTCCTAGTGTCTTTGTTCACTCATTTCTGTGCGTATATGTAGTCATATATGGAGTATAATGTCGAAAATCATCTTATATTTCTGAACGGAGGTAGTAATAAAATATGGTTTCTATTTGAATTAGAACCAGGTCCGCGGTGGAGATGAAGTTCTCAAAGTCATGTCATGTGAACTGGAAGACCTGATGATGAGTTCTACTGCTAAACTATCCAGCTGATGTGTCCTTGTCGCCACATGTCCTGAACTAGTGTTTTCCTGTAGCTTTGTTGTCAGGCGTGTTCTCGAGGCTGTACTTGACCACAACAATTTCCTGGTTGTGCCTTCGATTACGAAGGGTGTGGTTCTTGTAAAGCTTCCCAACAAATCTGATGCGGCATGTCTTCATCATCATGTTTATGAGTGGAAAGACCACTCTGTTAGGTTCTCCAAGGTTGACAAGATGGTGATGGTGCAGGTAGACATCTCTCATGAAGTCCATGGCCTAGTCAGTTATGCGGGGCTCATCCCGTAGGTCAGTGGCAAGAAATAGTCTGCAGAGTTTAATTAGTGCAACTTTGCTTGTCTGTAGTAAGTACTATTGTTCAGTACTTGATTTGTGTTTGTGAACCCTGTATTGTTTATTAGTACTACCGCTTTTGGTGTGTGGTCAGTCCTAAGAACGGTCTATGTTAATGTCTTTCCACTCAATTCAGTCTGTATATTTTGAAGTATCCAGATCATATTTTTTGTGATGACGTTTTATCAATTATGGTTACACTCCAATATATGTATGCATTGCAGGGTTTATCGCACCCACCAGGATTTCTAGTCCCATGGATGTTCGGTCCATATGATTTGTCACGACCTCTAGACTGTCCTGCTAGTGGGAGTAGGCGGCGCCCCTACATGCCACCCGTAGTTGGATGATCAATCTTCTATTTAGTACTTCAACATAGTGATTTCCTGGTAAGGATTCACTCGTGTCACATCAAGTAAATCTTATTGATTTATTGTCTAAATCTTATTGATTTAATGTCATGTTTTCTTTCTTTTCCTGCAATTTTACGATGCAGGTTTTGCCATGTGACATTCATCACAGAATAAACCGTTTGGTTTGCTCTACGATGGCTATTTTTGCAAGTTTCACTTCTTATATCATGTCAGTAACGAAGGCACTGTCCATCACTTATATTACTGGAAAAAATTGGATCAGTCTGTTGTCTGAGTACAAGTTGAATCCCTATGATGAACTGTAGTTTGGTTTAACAAAAATGCCACAATTAGTCCTTCTCGCGTTTAAAAGAAATGAAGAAAAAAACTAGATCACGGTCACGGATCCTAGTCAAGTTAGAAAGCTGATCATAGCAGACCAGACACAATCGTCGGTGTCTCGCACATCGGTACCACCTTCAGCAACGGATCGAGCACCAGCAGTTGCTCTAGCACTGACAGCGGCAACAGCTCAGTCTGATCCAGCTGAGGATTAGGCACCGACCGCGTCAGCGGATCAGTCTGATCTACCGGAGGATCAGGCATCAACACCGGCACCTGCTCCTACACCGGCACCAGCTCTACAAGGAGCACCATCTCCGGCAGCAGCAGCGGCTTCGGCACCTGCACCAACACTTGCACTTGCATCTGCTCTGGCCCATGCAGTTGCACCGGCAACAGACTGGGCTGTAGTTCGCACTTCATATACCAAAGTCCTTATAAAAACCGACATGTCCACCTTCTTGTTTAGCATTGGCCGCCCAAGTGCTTCGTTCTTTTTTATTTCCATGTTGTTTCACATGATTCACTGTGTTGATCTAACTGTTTGGGTATGTCTTCTTGTTTGCAGACAGAGAATTCCTAGAGCAACGAGGGAGTCGTTCAACAATCCGGGCGACCGCGGCCAAGTTTCTCTTACCATGCGCAGCCTTGGTGTGAATGAACCTGCTCAATATACCGTAAGTACAAAGGATGGTCGTATGATGATTGATGCTAAAGGATGGTCAAGGTTCAAATCTGAATCGTATCTTGTGGTAGGGGATAATGTCAAAATCGAACTTTCTCGGCAAGGAGAGCTGGTCCAAATCAACTTTGAAATTCTTCAGTAGCAGCACGCAACTGTCGAACTGATCTATCCTCCGAGAGATTTTGATGTAATAATCTGGCATGGTGAAACAAGTGTCCTATGTGTATAAGTCGTACGATGGTATTATTTATCACATGGTATATCATTGATAGAATTGCAACTCTGATTGCTGGTTAGGAACTGTCATTCGATTTTATTCCAACAGCTGCCGTGCTTTATTCAATTTTGTGTACTCGCCTTGTGACAGCATCTAAAACCAGCACCGTACCGATCGCTTGCAATATGAAAAGCGCTGATGTAGAACACATGGGCCCCCAAACATGTAGGGTGGGCCTGCGGCCCAAAGTCCACAACCGTGAGCCTATCTGAGTATTATATTCTCAGCTGAACCCCCATAAAAAAAGCTGAACCCCCATAATGCCCGTGTATTGTAGAGGGAGTATATTTCTCAGCAAGGTGAGCCTGTTTGTGATATAAAAGATTTGTATATTTCTTTACAGAGGGAGTATCTCTTTGTCAAAAAATATATTTATGTGTAACTAGTTACTCCTGTCTTTCTACTTCCTTTCGCTGATATGTGGGGAAATCGGCAACGGGGTCCACGGGCCATATGCACAAATTAGAGTGCACAACTTCACGGTAGACACACCCCGGTCGTAGCGCCGCAGTAATGCCCAATGAGCCATCAAATCACAACCCCCCCCCCCCTTTCCAGCTTTAGCAGTAAGCTTGTGACGCCCCAAGACCGACACTTCAGACGCCTTCCATGTTTTTCGTTGTCGTTGTGTGTTTTATTTTGTTGTTGTTGCATTTCATCATGTCATCATGCATATTGCATCCGCATGTTTTTATAAAACTCGTTACCGTTCATAGTTGCCGATTCTCTCTTTGTCTCTGTTGACCAATTGTTAGACCCTTGTCTTCGTCGACCTCTCTCAAACCCCTCATGTGCGCCCGAAACCTGCCCCGAACCTGACCCGCACAGTCATCTCCGTTGGATTCGAATCATCCCCTAACATCCGTAAAATATCTTTGTTTTATTTATTAGACTCCCTAGCCTATTTTTCCCGGACCATTCGATTACGATCGAAGGGTCGAGATAACCCTAACCTATCCCACCGCTATATATAATAGGACCAAACCCTAAAATCTAGGGAGTTTGTCCCATCGAGCCGCCGCCAGCCAGTTCCCCTCGGGATCCTTCCCCACCTACCAGCAGCCAAATCCCCGATCCAAAAATCTTCTCGGCCTCCAACCCGTAGCCCTCCACCTCTCGATCTCTCCCCACCAACCAGTGCCTCCTCTGGATCCCCTTGTTCACCTACCGCAGCCGCCGTCCAAGCGCCATGTGAGCTAGAGCCACCTGCCCGAGTTTCTCCTCTGCTCCCAGACCCAGGCCGCCATCCGACCTCGTCGGCCAGTCGCTGGAGCAGCCCATCTTCATGGAGGCTCTGCATGGTGGTTCGTCAAGGATTCTTTTCATTCTTCAATTGTTCTTCAACATTTCTCTCGAAGTTATGATCCGCCGAGCTATACTCAAAATTAAACATGGTGTTCAACACATGTCTTGTTTTGAGGAGTTCAAGCATTCTTCATCGTGCATCCCGAAGTGCAATTCTTTCTACCTTTTGAGGTGGTCTTATGTCATTCTTGACAATTTCACTTCGTGTTTCATGATTTGCAAGTTGTTAAGAATGAGATATTTAAATCCATCATTTTCTCTTTGTTCAAGAGATCTTTTCAACCATCAACCTCGTTGTTGGAGTTATCTTGTGTCATATTTCACCTAAAGCCTTCCCTAAGGAATGTTGTTATTGTGGTGTTTATCAATGATCCAAGTTATCTCTCTATCATCTTGGTGGAAGAAATTTTTCATCTCGTCGGTGTTATCAATTATATTATTTGATTCCGTAGTGGCAGAATTTCACCTCAATTTTGAGAAGTATTCCATAAGCCCACTACAAGCTTATTCGTTTCGTTATTGATAATTCAACAACTCCATTCTAGCATTTCCTATAAGCGTGCTCTTTCAAGATCAAGTTTTCCTCCGCTCATTCCATTCCATTCTTTCATTTCTTTCGGAGGCATTGTGATGTTGTGCTCTTCACCCATCACCTTGTTTTGTCAAGGTCATGTTATTTTCTTGCTTATCCATTTAACCGGAGTGTCGTGTCCTTTTTTTCAAGTTCTTTTCATCTTATCAAGTTTTGCCTCTCTTTTCAACCGGATTGCTGTCTGAAATCCTTCTTACCCCTTGTGCCATTCTTTCAATAGTTCCGGAGGCAGTGTGTTGTTGATTTCATCAAGTATCATCCCACCTTCTCAAGTTCATGTTCAATTCCTTCCATTTATAGTTGGAGTGCTGCCAAAATTATATCATTCTTATTCATTCTTATCTTGTTTTAACCAGAGTGGTTTCAATTCCTTCTTGTTCATTGTGCTCGTCATTCACAGCTTTGCAACCTCCAACGTTAACATGGTGTTCCTTGTTTCTCTTTTCTACTGCAATGCTCTCAATTTCGTTTAACTCTATTGTGTTATTCTTTCAAGTTTTCAACCTCTCGAGGTTCATTGGTTTCACTCGTTTGTCAAAGAAGCAACTTAGTTTTACCTCCTCTCTTCCTCTCCGTTTCTCTCCGGTGCCATCCTAGATCTCGGGACGAGATCCTCTTGTAGTGGTGGAGTGTTGTGACGCCCCAAGACCGACGCTTCAGATGCCTTCCATGTTTTTCGTTGTCGTTGTGTGTTTTATTTTGTTGTTGTTGCATTTCATCATCTCATCATGCATATAGCATCCGCATGTTTTTATAAAACTCATTACCGTTCGTAGTTGTCGATTCTCTCTTTGTCTCCGTTGAACAATTGTTAGACCCTTTTCTTCGTCGACCTCTCTCAGACCCCTCGTGTGCGCCCGAAACCTGCCCCGAACCTGACCCACACAGTCATATCCGTTGGATTCGAATCATCCCCTAACATCCATAAAATATCTTTGTTTTATTTATTAGACTCCCTAGCCTATTTTTCCCGGACCGTCCGATTACGATCGAAGGGTCAAGATAACCCTAACCTATCCCACCGCTATATATAACACGACCAAACCCTAAAATCTAGGGAGTTTGTCCCATCAAGCCGCCACCAGCCAGTTCCCCTTGGGATCCTCCCCCACCTACCAGCAGCCAAATCCCCGATCGAAAAATCCTCTCACCCTCCAACCCGTAGCCCTCCACCTCTCGATCTCTCCCCACCAACCAGCACCTCCTCTGCATCCCCTCGTTCACCTACCGCAGCCGTCGTCCAAGCGCCATGTGAGCCAGAGCCACCTGCCCGGGTTTCTCCTCTGCTCCCACACCCAGACCACCATCCGACCTCGCCGGCCGGTTGCTAGAGCAGCCCATTCAGGCCCTTGCACCCCTTCTACTGCTCGCCGCTAGGAGCCCGAGCGCCTCGCCTCTACACCTACGCCGATGGCCTCCTCTACCCCCTGGTCTTCTTCCATGACGCCCTCCTCCTCCTCCTCGAGGAGATGCTCCTCGCCTCTTGCACCAGTGCTCCAAGGTCGGCCTCCTGTTGTTCGTCGTCGCCGGGGCTCTCCACCACCAGCAGGCAGCCGCACCTCTCCTCCGTCCCCTCCTTCCCTACGCTTTCTCTCTCTCTCCCTCTCATCTCCCTGCTTCCTCACTCTCATAGGGACTAGCAGGAGCGCCATGGCCACCCGATGCTCAAGCGACCACCGGTAACCACCCCTCCGCCATCGCGTTGGTCCACCCTCGTCGTCGTCCCACTTCACTTGGATCTGCACCTCCCTTCGTTCTCTGCACTGCCGCGTCACCAGAGCAGGAGCTCCATCCGCCGCCGCGCCCTGCATCGCCTGAAGCCTCCCCTATCATCGGCCTTCGCGTCTGCTTCCTCTACATCACGCTAGCGCCGCCCTCGTCATAGAGTCGTTCCTCTGCTTCCAGCATGGACTGCAGCGCCAAGTCCCGCTCGCCCCACCTGCGCCCGTTGACCGCTTCGTTCCCTCCAGATCCGGCCCAGTCAGCGCCTCCTCAGCCGGCCTGCCTCCTCCACCGAACCGGGCCAAGCCCATGGGTGAGCAGCCCCATCTAGTCCCCCTCCTGTACCCTGTCGGGCTAGCAAGTTTCGGCCCATATAGTGTTTTTTCCTGCCTGCGAGTTTAGCTATTATCCAGAGTTTACAGATTTACAGAAAAACCCTCGACATCATGCATATAATAACTCCACAACCGTGCATCGGATTAAAATAATTTATATATGTAAAATGCTTATAATTTCATCTAGTTTCATATTTTGCAACTTTCATCCATGTTTAAAATTCTGTTTGCATTTAATTTGCTTAAATGCCATGTTAAATTGATTTATTTCATACCTAGTTAACTGTAGCTCCGAATTTAATAAACTTTATATGTAAATGGGGTAGAAAAATGCCTAGTTTAACATGGTGGACTTTATTTTGCTGTTTAAAAACATTAAAAGTGTGTTTAGGGCAAAACAGTAGCTAATTCAAAATATGGACATGAGGATTTTCCGAAATTGTTGTTTGTTGTTTCCGGCCTCATTTAAACTTGCCTAAATAGCTAGTTTAATTATGCTTCACCTCTTGCCATGTTAACCAACATTTAATTATGTCTTGTTCATAACCAAGAGAGAAACTAAATAATTGACATGGTGTTCGGTCAATATGTAACTCGTTGCATATTGAGCTCCACTTAACTTGTAGTATTGTTTGTTGCACTTTGCCATGCCATGCCTCATTAAACCGGACATGCATCATACTTGTTTGTGCATCATGACATGCTTATGATTGTGTGTTTACCATGTTGTTTGCTTCTTTCCGGTTTGCTTCTCTCCTTAGCTTCGGTTTCGTTCCGGAGTTGTGAGGATTCGTTCGACTACGTCCGTTTGTCTTCTTCATGAACTCGTTCTTCTTCCTTGCGGGATCTCAGGCAAGATGACCATTACCCTCGATATCACTTCTATTTTTGCTTGCTAGTTGCTTTGTTCTATCGCTATGTTGTGCTACCTATCACTTGTTTACCATGCCTCCCATAATGCCATGTCAGCCTCTAACCTTTTCACCCTTCCTAGCAAACCGTTGTTTGGCTATGTTACCGCTTTGCTCAGCCCATCTTATAGCATTGTTAGTTGCAGGTGAAGTTGAAGATTGCTCCATGTTGGGTCCGGATTATGTTGGGATATCACAATATCTCTTATATAATTAATGCATCTATATACTTGGTAAAGGGTGGAAGGCTCGGCCTTATGCCTGGTGTTTTGTTCCACTCTTGCCGCCCTAGTGTCCGTCATACCGGTGTTATGTTCCTTGATTTTGTGTTCCTTACATGGTTGGGTGATTTATGGGACCCCTTCATAGTTTGCTTTGAATAAAACTCCTCCAGCAAGGCCCAACCTTGGTTTTAACATTTGCCACCTAAGCCTTTTTCCCTTGGGTTCTGCAGACTCAAGGGTCATCTTTATTTAACCCCCCCCCCCTCCCCGGGGCCAGTGCTCCTTCGAGTGTTGGTCCGAACTGGGCAGACTGCGAGGCCACCACGGGGCAACTCGAGGGCTGGTTTTACTCGTAGGCTGACCTATCCGTTGTGCCCTGAGAACGAGATATGTGTAGCTCCTATCGGGATTTGTCGGCACATCGGGCGGCTTTGCTGGTCTTGTTTTACCATTGTTGAAATGTCTTGTAAACCGGGATTCTGAGACTATTCGGGGCTTCCTGGGAGAAGGAATATCCTTCGTTGACCGTGAGAGCTTGTGATGGGATAAGTTGGGACACCCCTGCAGGGTATAAACTTTCGAGAGCCGTGCCCGCGGTTATGTGGCAGATGGGAATTTGTTAATATCCGGTTGTAGAGAACTTGACACTTGACTTAATTAAATGCATCAACCGCGTGTGTAGCTGTGATGGTCTCTTTTCGGCGGATTCCGGGAAGTGAACACGGTCTTTGTGTTATGACTCTGCGTAAGTGTGACGCCCCCGATTCAATCGTACACTAATCATGCACGCAAATGTGTACGATCAAGATCAGGGACTCACGGGAAGATATCACAACACAACTCTACAAATAAAATAAGTCATACAAGCATCATAATACAAGCCAGGGGCCTCGAGGGCTCGAATACAAGTGCTCGATCATAGACGAGTCAGCGGAAGCAACAATATCTAAGTACAGACATAAGTTAAACAAGTTTGCCTTAAGAAGGCTAGCACAAACTGGGATATAGATCGAAAGAGGCGCAGGCCTCCTGCCTGGGATCCTCCTAACTACTCCTGGTCGTCGTCAGCGGGCTGCACGTAGTAGGGGCACCTCCGGTGTAGTAGGGGTCGTCGTTGACGGTGGCGTCTGGCTCCTGGACTCCAGCATCTGGTTGTGACAACCAGAAAGAAAGGAAAGGGGGAGAAAAAGGGGGGAGAAAGCAACCGTGAGTACTCATCCAAAGTACTCGCAAGCAAGGAACTACACTACATATGCATGGGTATATGTGTAAGGAGGCCATATCAGTGGACTGAACTGCAGAATGCCAGAATAAGAGGGGGATAGCTAGTCCTATCGAAGACTACGCTTCTGGCAGCCTCCGTCTTGCATCAAGTATAAGAGAGTAGATTGAAGTCCTCCAAGTAGCATCTCCAAGTAACATCTCATAGCATAATCCTACCCGGCGATCCCCTCCTCATATCCCTGAGGTAGAGCGACCACCGGTTGTATCTGGCACTTGGAAGGGTGTGTTTTATTAAGTATCCGGTTCTAGTTGTCATAAGGTCAAGGTACAACTCCAAGTCGTCCTGTTACCGAAGATCACGGCTATTCGAATAGATTAAACTTCCCTGCAGGGGTGCACCACATAGCCCAACACGCTCGATCCCATTTGGCCGGACACACTTTCCTGGGTCATGCCCGGCCTCGGAAGATCAACACGTCGCAGCCCCACCTAGGCAAAACAGAGAGGCCAGCACGCCGGTCTAAACCTAAGCGCGCAGGGGTCTGGGCCCATCGCCCTGAGCACACCTGCACATTGCGTGGGCGGCCGAAAGCAGACCTAGCCTAGTGGCGTTCCAGTCCAATTCGGCGCGCGCCGCTCCGTCGCTGACGTCTGAAGTGCTTCGGCTGATACCACGACGTCGGGATACCCATAACTACTCCCACGTAGATGGTTAGTGCGTATAGGCTCGTAGCCAGACTCAGATCAAATACCAAGATCTCGTTAAGTGTGTTAAGTATCCGCGAACGCCGAACAGGGCCAGGCCCACCTCTCTCCTAGGCGGTCTCAACCTGCCCTGTCGCTCCGCCACAAAAGATCCACACAGAGGGCCGTCGGGACAAAGGTCCTTTCAGCCCCCAATCCGTGAATCACTCGCGGGTACTCTTCGAGCTGACCCGACTTTAGTCACCATCTGTATAGTATATATGTATGTATAGTATATACCCGTGATCACCTCCCAGGTGATCACGGCCCGATAGTATAGCAAGGCAGACTGACAAGAATGTAGGGCCAATGATGATAAACTAGCATCCTATACTAAGCATTTAGGATTGCAGGTAAGGTATCAACAGGTGTAGCAACAATGTCAGGCTATGCATCAGAATAGGATCAACGGAAAGCAGTAACATGCTACACTACTCTAATGCAAGCAGTATAGAGAAGAATAGGCGATATCTGGTGATCAAGGGGGGGGCTTGCCTGGTTGCTCAGACAAGGAGGGGCCGTCGGTGACGTAGTCGTACTCGATGGCATCAGCGTCGGTCTCGTAGTCTACCGGAGAGAAGAGGGGGAAGAAATAATGAATACAGAGCAAACAAAGCATCACAAAATATAACAAGGCAATACGCGGTGTTCGGTGTGCCCTAACGCGGTAGTAGGTGATACCGGTGAAGGGGGGAAAACATCCGGGAAAGTATTCCCGGTGTTTCGTGTTTTTCGAGCAGAGGAGCCGGAGGGGGGAAAGTTGCGGGTTCGATAGGTTAGAGGGGTGTGGCGGACGAATGGACTGCGTATCCGGAAACGTCTCACCGTTCTGAGCAACTTTCGTGTTGAAAATATTTTAATCCGAGTTACGGATTAAAAGATATGATTTTTAAAGATTTAATGAATTTTCTGGAATTTAATTAATTAATTAATTAATTCGAAAAATGAATTTATGACGTCAGCATGATGTCATGCTGACGTCAGCAGTCAACAGGGTTGACTTGGTCAACCTGACACGTGGGTCCAGTGGGACCCACCTGTCATTCTCTGTTTAGTATAATTACAGATTAGTTAATTTAATTAGTGATTAGGTTAATCTAATCAGGATTAATTAACTTAATTAATTAATTAATTAATT
>NC_057804.1:216058155-216065365 GCF_018294505.1 Triticum aestivum | reverse complement strand
GGGAAGGCAGAGGAGGGGGGCGAGTGGGAGATCGTGGAGTGGGTTAGGGTTTGCGGGGTGGGGGATAAGGGGAGGAAGTGGGCCGGCTGGGCCTAGTGGGTCGAGGCCCCAAAGGGGGGGGCGGTGGCTTGCGGGCCGTAGCCCAGTGGGGGGGGGTTCTTTCCTTTTTTTGTTTTCTTTTATTATTTCTCTTTTATTTCTTTACTGTTTTCATTTAAGGTTTCTATTATTTTCTTTTTATAAAATACCAAGTTAGCACCTAAATTAGTATTACTAATTAGGCCTCTGCCATAATTATTTTGGCACACTATTAATTTAGTTATATTACTATATCTTTATAAAAGGCATTAAAGTAATTGTTTTGCCCTAAGCTTTGGTTATTTTAGTGAAATTAAATATTATAAGAAATGTTGGTTTCTCCACCATTATTACTCGTGAACTATTCGTCACATTTAGAACATTTTAGTTTTAATGTTTGAAAACTTTTGTTGTTTGACTTGATTTTAAATTGGAATTTGAATCATTTTTGAACCATCGCGAGATTAACAACAGTAACCGAGGTTACATGGCATCATTAGCGTGGAATTACTGTAGCCTAAATATCCGGGCGTCACAATTCTCCTCCACTACAAGAAATCTCGTCCCGAGATTTAAGCGGTGGAGTAAGGGGGGGAAAGGTGTTGGTAGCGAAAAACTTAACGAGTCCTCTCGGTCTTGGCTTCCCTTTCGAAGAGGTTGATCCCTTTCGTTGATGTCTTCATTTCACTGCTTCAAGTCACCATGATCAATTTGTCATCCTTTCTTCGGGATCTCCATCGTACTTACGAATAGGTAAGGGCAGCTCTACAACGATAGGATGTCACAAGGGAAAATCTTCTGGGGGTTTCCCAAGTATGAACATATGAGTATCTCTCGAGTTGAACAAATGAAACACATTGAGAGCAAAGTAAGACGGTGCAATAAGAAGTTTCAAGCGGATAGGCAATCGTTCATTGCCTGAAACAGAGTGTGAATGGGGTTCAGAGCAACGGGAATAAGTATTATGTCCGATACCAGAATTGATCACTAGGAAGGTGGCTCGCAAATTACATACAAAGTCAAGCTATAGGAATAACTTTGGCAACAGGGTGTATAGGAGAGTCAGGTTTCGATCCTGTGAAACTGTGGGTTATGGGCCCACCATGTGGTTCCTTTTTTTTTAATAGGAGCAGTGACATCTTGCACGGTCATGATAGCAAGGCATGTCAGGGAGTACCATGTCAGCTATGTCGGCAACAACGTTGGTACCAAGGGCGAGGGACGAAGAGAACCATTTTCCTGCTCGTCGAACGAGGCGGACCAATAGGCAAGGTTCTCGTCCATCGGTGGCTACCAGAATGTCATCAACAATAGTAACAGGGTCTTATTGACAGAGTCGTACAACCGAGGTGTTTATATAAGCAGCGAATCTTTACTTCTTAGATCATATAAATCACAATAAAGGTTAACCCAACAATGGAAAGGAAAACATGATCATCAGATTAAACAGATCAATGGAAAGGAAAATAGGTTGAAACACAAATTTCAAGGGTATATCCTTCCCAAGGACAAGCAGAGCATGATATCCATGTCAGGATATAATGTAGAAAACTCTTTAGGTAGGGGAGAGGATTTTTCATGATATTACCCATACAACGGTGTTAGGATAAATGATAAACAAAATTTAGCATCGTGCTTCAAATGTTCCTGTTGAAAATTAGAGTACCACAAACATGCTTCGAGATAGCATCGGCATGGTCTTCGAGCAAAGGTCAGACTTTGGAAACATGAAGGATCCATCAGGAATAACTTGTAGAATAAGTCTTACAATTTCCTCATGGATGAATGGATAATCTTGTTGAAAAGGAATCTATAATGATAGGTCCTCTAGCCGGGGGGGGTGCTAGGCATGACATCATGTTACCAGGTCATCAAAGGATCAACATCATAACTCTTGGAAAGTTGTCCCAACCATCATATCTGACCGAGATCCATATCCATTTGGTGTCATGATACCTCAGACTCAGGGGGGGTCCGAGAGGAAAAAGGTGCAACACAAATCGACGAAATGACATTGCAAGATTCTGGAGAAATGAACCATGAAGTGATTTCCGTTAACAAGAGTTCATCATTATCCCCAGAGGGGACAAGGAGGTGGATGATGAACTCAACGACAATTCTTCGAGATTTCCAAAAGATGGATTTCCACAATTAAGTGAACAAGGAGATAACATTGGTCAGATCAAATGATATAAGGAAATATGCTCGAGGAAAACATACATAATTTAAACATTGGTTGAAAGGTGCGCCCGAAATATGGGTTGGGTTGCACGACCAATGTCAGAATGGTGATTCAATAACCAACAGTCTAAGAATGAACGACCGACCATTAACTTCAAAGCAATAGGGTTGCTAGAAGTTTTGGGATTACACATCACAGTCTATTTGTCGGTGTTTAGAAATAACACGGTGACCAGGAAAAGAATGGTGTTGGTGATAAGTATCACTTGTATCAAGAATTCTCCAGAGGTGGTGAAATTCTCACAACATTGAGGACATAAGAGATGTTAATGTTCCAAGGTAAAGAAGAACAATGCCGAGTAGCAGTAATCTCAAAGTTTACTCAAAACACGAACAAGTTGTGTTGAACGGAAGGCAATAAAGTGGTCGATGAGAACAGGAATCATCGAGGGGCAAGGATGGTATTACCCATCATGAATTCAATTGAATTCCTGGAAGAGCTCATAAGGTTGATGATGATCACGACACAATTGTCGAGAGATTTCATGCAGATGTAGTCAATCAGCGACGACATCAAGTCAAAGGAATGATGAAGCAAGAGGTTATGGGAACCACCGTTACGACACAAACTCGAACTCAAGCTTGTTGTTTAAGGTGAAAGGGTATGACGAGGACAATCGACGTAAGGTTAGTTCATCGTCGAAAATTGGTGCTCCGAAAATAAGGACCAGGTAGCCCCGTTAGAATTCGTCACGATAACGATATAGCCAAACAGGCTAGGAATGGCGTGATCGGGTACCAACTCGTACTTATAGAAGCTTACTGAAGAGTTGTTGAACCGAAGAGCAGACTCGGTTCAGTTATCGGTGTCTTTGAGTGTTCAATAACTCAGAGCCCGCGAAAAATTAGAATCAGTTGGAAAGTAGCACTGGATGAAGAACTCATAAGGAGTTATGCAGTTCCATGATAATCTCGAGATACCAGGGGGTAATACTCGACACA
Source organism: Triticum aestivum (assembly GCF_018294505.1). Classification (NCBI taxonomy): domain Eukaryota; kingdom Viridiplantae; phylum Streptophyta; class Magnoliopsida; order Poales; family Poaceae; genus Triticum; species Triticum aestivum. The sequence continues at coordinate 216,062,104 of NC_057804.1, read as the reverse complement.
AGATCAAAGTAAAGGTTGGACCGGTGTACTGATCCATAGAAGACAATTGTTTTAACTTGTCCGAGAAATGAGATCAAAGAAGAACAATCATGGTCGGAACCACGATTGCAAAAGGCCAGATCCTAGATATAAGATGAACTTATACCAAAGGAATAAATAATTTAATAGAAGCTTTAATGATAAGATCTACATCGTGTCCATGGGCATGAACACAAGTTCAAGGTCGACTCCCACTTCTTCAATGTATAACCTTCCATTCACTTCTCACGTTCGATGAAGTTGCAGTGTTGAAAATTTTATCTGGTGAGGCACCAGAAGAGTATGATTCGTGAAAACTTTCGGGTTCACACGGTTTAGTGAAGGCATATGTTCTACCCATAGGGGCTCCTTGGAATCATATACCAGAATCTTTAGGAATAATTAACTCAAGTTCGAAGGCAGAGCATGATTGAGAAAGCAGAGGATACAATTTACCAAAGGCCTTATGTATCAGAGGAAAAGGCTCACAAGGTTATTGAATATGAAAGGCGTTGTCAGATAAAATCCAACAAAGGATCTGGTGATCCACAAGGGATCTGACGTGAGCATCAGTTCTCATCTAGAGGAAGAAGGAAGCAAGGAGATCAAAATATAGAAACAACTGACTAACTCAATTGTCAAATGCAAATGAATTACGATTCCCAAATCAAGGGGTCAGAAGCAATGCTCTGATTAGGGATGGATAAGTTGAATAGCCTTAGGGTACAATCAACGACACTTGGATTGGTCGAGAACCAATTCCAGTTAAAAGAATGGCAGCTCAGCCGGAAAGGTAATTTATAAGGATCAATGATGATTGTGGGTATTCGCAAACATATTGAGTCAACAGACTCAAAATGATAATGACAAGGAATGTCAATATGACTACGAGACTTATGGGATTAACCATAATGCAAGCAAGCAAGAATTTCAAGAGCCAAAGGCTCCAGAGGATTCTCGGAAGATCGAATAGTATTTTGAAGAATTTTGTGTAACACATGAACAACAGGGGATGAGCGGATACTCGACAAGTGCAAGAATTATCCATAGGGGTATTCAGGTGACAAGGAATTGCAAGACCGTAGGCACAAGATATTCTCGGATCAATAGAGAGAATTTCGGGGTATCTTGTAATAACAAGATCAACTGGGAATAAAAGTAAGAACGTCAAGTGTATGTATTTATCCATAGGGATATTTCGATGGTAGGGAATTGCAAAAGCAACGGCCACAAAGTCTCAAAAGAGTTTCGGCGAGTAACTTCGAAATCTTCTGGTGCAGTCGGCGATCACCTGGACTGAAGGGGCTCTCCGGGAGAAAGTATTTTCGAGAACCTAAAGTCAGATTTTAGTAGAAATCGTTTAACCCGAATAGAAGAGAGTTCAGAGTCCCAGAGTAAAGGTCGAGGAGTAAAAGATCCTACTACCACCCAATGGCGACGTGGGCCCATGGGCCGCACAGCCATGTTAGTAAAAGTTTTGTAAAGTCTAGACTCGACTTCGGCCAAGGAGTTGGAAGGGGGATTCCTACAGGCAGTCGGCTCTGATACCAACTTGTGACGCCCCCGATTCAATCGTACACTAATCATGCACGCAAATGTGTACGATCAAGATCAGGGACTCACAGGAAGATATCACAACACAACTCTACAAATAAAATAAGTCATACAAGCATCATAATACAAGCCAGGGGCCTCGAGGGCTCGAATACAAGTGCTCGATCATAGACGAGTCAGCGGAAGCAACAATATCTAAGTACAGACATAAGTTAAACAAGTTTGCCTTAAGAAGGCTAGCACAAACTAGGATATAGATCGAAAGAGGCGCAGGCCTCCTGCCTGGGATCCTCCTAACTACTCCTGGTCGTCGTCAGCGGGCTGCACGTAGTAGGGGCACCTCCGGTGTAGTAGGGGTCGTCGTCGACGGTGGCGTCTGGCTCCTGGACTCCAGCATCTGGTTGTGACAACCAGAAAGAAAGGAAAGGGGGAGAAAAAGGGGGGAGAAAGCAACCGTGAGTACTCATCCAAAGTACTCGCAAGCAAGGAACTACACTACATATGCATGGGTATATGTGTAAGGAGGCCATATCAGTGGACTGAACTGCAGAATGCCAGAATAAGAGGGGGATAGCTAGTCCTATCGAAGACTACGCTTCTGGCAGCCTCCGTCTTGCATCAAGTATAAGAGAGTAGATTGAAGTCCTCCAAGTAGCATCTCCAAGTAACATCTCATAGCATAATCCTACCCGGCGATCCCCTCCTCATATCCCTGAGGTAGAGCGACCACCGGTTGTATCTGGCACTTGGAAGGGTGTGTTTTATTAAGTATCCGGTTCTAGTTGTCATAAGGTCAAGGTACAACTCCAAGTCGTCCTGTTACCGAAGATCACGGCTATTCGAATAGATTAACTTCCCTGCAGGGGTGCACCACATAGCCCAACACGCTCGATCCCATTTGGCCGGACACACTTTCCTGGGTCATGCCCGGCCTTGGAAGATCAACACGTCGCAGCCCCACCTAGGCAAAACAGAGAGGCCAGCACGCCGGTCTAAACCTAAGCGCGCAGGGGTCTGGGCCCATCGCCCTGAGCACACCTGCACGTTGCGTGGGCGGCCAAAAGCAGACCTAGCCTAGTGGCGTTCCAGTCCAATTCGGCGCGCGCCGCTCCGTCGCTGACGTCTGAAGTGCTTCGGCTGATACCACGACGTCGGGATACCCATAACTACTCCCATGTAGATGGTTAGTGCGTATAGGCTCGTAGCCAGACTCAGATCAAATACCAAGATCTCGTTAAGCGTGTTAAGTGTCCGCGAACGCCGAACAGGGCCAGGCCCACCTCTCTCCTAGGCGGTCTCAACCTGCCCTGTCGCTCCGCCACAAAAGATCCACACAGAGGGCCGTCGGGACAAAGGTCCTTTCAGCCCCCAATCCGTGAATCACTCGCGGGTACTCTTCGAGCTGACCCGACTTTAGTCACCATCTGTATAGTATATATGTATGTATAGTATATACCCGTGATCACCTCCCAGGTGATCACGGCCCGATAGTATAGCAAGGCAGACTGAGAAGAATGTAGGGCCAATGATGATAAACTAGCATCCTATACTAAGCATTTAGGATTGCAGGTAAGGTATCAACAGGTGTAGCAACAATGTCAGGCTATGCATCAGAATAGGATCAACGGAAAGCAGTAACATGCTACACTACTCTAATGCAAGCAGTATAGAGAAGAATAGGCGATATCTGGTGATCAAGGGGGGGGCTTGCCTGGTTGCTCAGACAAGGAGGGGTCGTCGGTGACGTAGTCGTACTCGGTGGCATCAGCGTCGGTCTCGTAGTCTACCGGAGAGAAGAGGGGGAAGAAATAATGAATACAGAGCAAACAAAGCATCACAAAATATAACAAGGCAATACGCGGTGTTCGGTGTGCCCTAACGCGGTAGTAGGTGATACCGGTGAAGGGGGGAAAACATCCGGGAAAGTATTCCCGGTGTTTCGTGTTTTTCGGGCAGAGGAGCCGGAGGGGGGAAAGTTGCGGGTTCGATAGGTTAGAGGGGTGTGGCGGACGAATGGACTGCGTATCCGGAAACGTCTCATCGTTCTGAGCAACTTTCGTGTTGAAAATATTTTAATCCGAGTTACGGATTAAAAGATATGATTTTTAAAGATTTAATGAATTTTCTGGAATTTAATTAATTAATTAATTAATTCGAAAAATGAATTTATGACGTCAGCATGATGTCATGCTGACGTCAGCAGTCAACAAGGTTGACTTGGTCAACCTGACATGTGGGTCCAGTGGGACCCACCTGTCATTCTCTGTTTAGTATAATTACAGATTAGTTAATTTAATTAGTGATTAGGTTAATCTAATCAGGATTAATTAACTTAATTAATTAATTAATTAATTAATTAATTAATTAATTAATTTTA
>NC_057804.1:216044713-216056735 GCF_018294505.1 Triticum aestivum | reverse complement strand
GGGGGGGGTTCTTTCCTTTTTTTGTTTTCTTTTATTATTTCTCTTTTATTTCTTTACTGTTTTCATTTAAGGTTTCTATTATTTTCTTTTTATAAAATACCAAGTTAGCACCTAAATTAGTATTACTAATTAGGCCTCTGCCATAATTATTTTGGCACACTATTAATTTAGTTATATTACTATATCTTTATAAAAGGCATTAAAGTAATTGTTTTGCCCTAAGCTTTGGTTATTTTAGTGAAATTAAATATTATAAGAAATGTTGGTTTCTCCACCATTATTACTCGTGAACTATTCGTCACATTTAGAACATTTTAGTTTTAATGTTTGAAAACTTTTGTTGTTTGACTTGATTTTAAATTGGAATTTGAATCATTTTTGAACCATCACGAGATTAACAACAGTAACCGAGGTTACATGGCATCATTAGCGTGGAATTACTGTAGCCTAAATATCCGGGCGTCACAGTAAGTAGTTTCAGGATCACTTCTTGATCACTTCTAGCTTCACGACCGTCCCGTTGCTTCTCTTCTCGCTCTTATTTGTGTATGTTAGCCACCATATTTGCTTAGTGCTTGCTGCAACTCCACCTCATTACCACTTCCTACCCATAAGCTTAAATAGTCTTGATCTCACGGGTTTTGAGATTGCTGAGTCCTCGTGACTCACCAGATACTATCACAACAGTTGTAGGTGCCGATGATACCAGTGCAGGTGATGCAACCGAGCTCAGATGGGGGCTCAATGAAGATCTTGGTCATTGCTATGTTTCGTTTCTTGATGATCAGTAGTGGCGCCCAGTTGGGATGATCGGGGATCTAGCAGTTGGGTTATCTTCTATTCTTTTGGCTTCGTCCGTAGTCAGACTATGTGTTTGCTCTGAATGTGTATGAATTATATGTTCATTGTGTGAAGTGGTGATTGTAAGCCAACTTTTCATTCGAGTTCTCTAATCTTATCAAGTTTTCCCTCCTTCCTCAACTGGAGAGCTGTCTGAAATCCTTCTTACCCATTGTGCCATTCTTTCAATAGTTCCGGAGGCAGTGTGTTGTTGATTTCATCAAGTAACATCCCATCTTCTCAAGTTCATGTTCTATTCCTTCCATGTTCAACCGGAGTACTGCCCGAATTCTTCCCCTCTCATCTTGTTTTAACCGGAGTGGTTTCGAATTCTATCTTGTCCATTAAACTCTTGATTCATGTCTTTGCAACCTTCAAGTTCTCGTAATGTTCCTTGTTCCTCTTTCTAACGGATTGTTTGCAATCTTGTTCATCTCCTTTGTATTCTTTCTTTCAATTTGTTCAACCTCTCAAGGTTCTTTGGTTTCACTCATTGGTCAAAGAAGCAACTTAGTTTTACCTATTCTCTTTCTCCTCCGTTTTCCCTCCGGTGCCATTCTAGATCTCGGGACGAGATCCTCTCGTAGTGGTGGAGTGTTGTAACGCCCCGAGACTGATGTGCCAGGTGTCGTTCAGTTATTCGTTGTTGTTGTCTTGTCATTGGCTTGCGTGTTGCATTTCATCATGTCATCATGCCATCATATCATTAATTTTTTTTAAAACCTCAACTAAATAATTTGTATGGATTTTTTCGATCCATTTAAATTGAGGGACTCACATGGTGACTTCTCTTTATAACATATCCTCCAATATTAGGGAGCTATATTAAATATTCCATTCTTTTGGAATTAACCAAAACACACTTGAAAAATCCCCACTCCCTTTCTACTTCAAGTTTGGTCCCCAAACTTTGCCAACATTTCTTTTCCCATTTATCGAGGCTCCTCCTAAATTCTCAACATTTTTGGACTCTTCTAAATCCTAGTCCTAGTTCAAACCTATTGAATTAAATTCAAATGATTTTGAATTTAATCTTTCGATCATGCCCACTTCTATTTTTCCTGGATCGAGCTCATTTTTGTGAGTCCGGGGAAATTGTCTCCATGCGCAAATCCTTTCCCTAACCCTCTCTTTCTTTTTCTTCTCTTTAATTGTTTTCTGCTAAGAAAATATAAGAGAGAGAGAAGAGAGAGGTAAGCCCAGCCAGGCCTCTGGCCATTTCCTCTCCACCCAGGCCGGCCCACTAAACCCCTAAGGCCCAACTGCACCTAACCCTAGCGAACCGTTCTCTCGATTCCATCTCCCTCCTCTGCGCCCCATCTCTCCCTGCCCGATCCCCCACTCTCCCTCGAGCACCCGCGCCCGCATCCGTCGTCCGCCGCCGCCTGGCCCGTTCGTCCGCCTCCTCGCGCGACCACAGCGCCTCACCGGACCCGGGGAGCACCGCCGTCGCCTGCAGTCGCCGGCGCCCACAGCTCCTCGCCGGACCCGGTCCCGGTCCCCGTGCCCTCCTCCCTTGTTGCGCCGTCGCAGAGAGAGAGAGAGGAGCGCCGCAGCCTCGCCCTTCCTCCTCCGGCATCGAGCGCCCCCGCTCCACCTCGCCCTTCTCCTCGCCCTTCTCCTCGCCGCATCGCCCGATCCCCTCGCCTCCGCCCCTTCCTCCCCGCAGCGCCCGAACCCTCCTCTCGAGCACGCCTCTCATGGTGCCCGCATCAGCCGGCCCCCTTCCTCTCCTCCTCCATGGCGTCTCCCCTTCTCGAGCACCCCCGCGACCACGCCCCTGCCGAACCCAGCGCCAGGCCCCCGCTCCTCCCTCCTCACGCGATCCCCTCTCCTGTTCCCCTCGCCGCCTCCTCCCTCCACCGGCGCCATCCATGCCCTGTCGCCCCTCCGGTCGCCGTGAGCAGGAGCGCCGCGCCCATCCGCCCTGCTGGTTTTGCTCAACTCCGGCGCCGCCGCAGCCAGAGCCCCGGGCCGTCCTCGTCGCCTTGCTCCTCCGCGTTGCCTCTGCCAGCACTGTGCTGCTGCATGCATCCGCCAAGCCCCTCTGCCCTGTTTCGCCTCGGCCTCGATCGAGGAGGACGAGCAGCGTTGCTGCCTGCTCGATTTGCCTGCACGCGCGCCTCGCGCGTTGACTGCGACCAGCTCCATGCCCGAGCGAGCACGCTCCTGATCCCGATGCTCAGGTCCGCCAAGCATCGTCTCCGGGAGTTTTCCCCAAGTACCACTACGGTCGCCATCCGCCAAGTTCCACTATCGCCGACATGTACGACTACACCACGGTCACACGTGAATGACTACATGGATACGTCAAGTTCCTCTCCGAAACGTGTACCTCTACCGACGACCCTGGACATCTACGAAACGAACGTGTACAACTCCGTCACCGAGTACCACTACTTCCGCTACCGTCGTCGTGAACGACTACTTCCCTCTACGAAACTCGACCCGCTCCGAAATGCACGCTTCGAAGGTATAACCCGAGACGACCGCGATGAGATGCCCTTGCATGTATGAGATGCACCCTATGTTTGCACCGTGTCCGAAATTGTCGCGTGCTTGTTTCACCTCGTTGCCATGCCACCATCTTGTGGGAACCCGGTATCCGGGATCACCCCACCATCCTTGCACGACACGCATCCACTCACTTCCTTTTGCACCGGTATCTCCATGAGCTATCGGGACCGGAATGTTGCCGTGGCACCATTTTTGTTTCGCCGCCGTGGCACCCTTTTTGTTTCGCCATGGTGACCAAATGCTTCATAATGCTCATGTCAATTTTTAATAAAAATTGCATAAAACTTGTGTATGTCATCCGCATCGTAACAACATTTAAAATGTTTAAACTTGTTGTTGCATTAAATTGCTAAATGCATATGGGGATTTACCGGACTTGTTGTTTTTATAGCCGGCCCCATTTAAATTGTTTAGATGGTATAGTTTATATTATGCTTCACCTCTTGCCATGTTTAACAACAGTTAATATTGTTGAGTACCTAACCGAGAGAGAACTAAATAATTGATGTGGTGTTCCGTCAATATGCAACTCGTTGCATATTGGGCTCCACTTAAATTGTAGTGTTGTTTGCTTCATTTTGCCATGCCATGCTTCATTAAACCGGACATGCATCATACTCGTTTGTGCATCATGACTTGTTTATGCTTGTGTGTTTACTATGTTGTTTGTTTCTTTCCGGGTTGCTTCTCTCGTTAGCTTCGGTTTCGTTCCGGAGTTGTGAGGATTCGTTCGTCTACGACCGTTTGTCTTCTTCTTGGATTCGTTCTTCTTCCTTGCGGGATCTCAGGCAAGATGATCATACCCTTGAAATCACTACTATCTTTGCTATGCTAGTTTGCTCGCTCTTTTGCCATGCCAATGCTACGATGCCTACCATTTGCTTGTCAGCCTCCCAAATTGCCATGTCAAACCTCTAACCCACCATGTCCTAGCAAACCGTTGATTGGCTATGTTACCGCTTTGCTCAGCCCCTCTTATAGCGTTGTTAGTTGCAGGTGAAGATTGAAGTTTGTTCCTTGTTGGAACATGGAGATGTTGTTCCTTGTTGGAACATGTTTACTTGTTGGGATATCACCATATATCTTATTTAATTAATGCATCTATATACTTGGTAAAGGGTGGAAGGCTCGGCCTTATGCCTGGTGTTTTGTTCCACTCTTGCCGCCCTAGTTTCCGTCATATCGGTGTTATGTTCCCGGATTTTGCGTTCCTTACACGGTTGGGCTATAATGGGAACCCCTTGACAGTTCGCCTTAAGTAAAGCTTCTCCAGCAATGCCCAACATTGGTTTTACCATTTGCCACCTAGCCTTTTCCTTCCCTTGGGTTCTGCAGACTCAAGGGTCATCATCTTATTTAACCCCCCCCCCGGGGCCAGTGCTCCTCTGAGTGTTGGTCCGAACTAGGCAGCCTGCGGGGCCACCTCGGGGAAACTTGAGGGTTGGTTTTACTCGTAGCTTGCCCTATCTGAGTGTGCCCTGAGAAAGAGATATGTGCAGCTCCTATCGGGATTTGTCGGCACATTCGGGCGGTGTTGCTGGTTTAGTTTTACCCTGTCGAAATGTCTTGTTGTACCGGGATACCGAGTCTGATCGGAGTGTCTCGGGTGGAGGTCTATTCCTTCGTTGACTGTGAGAGCTTGTCATGGGCTAAGTTGGGACACCCCTGCAGGGTATTATCTTTCGAAAGCCGTGCCCGTGGTTATGGGAAGATGGGAATTTGTTAACGTCCGGTTGTAGAAAACCCGAAGTTGACCTTAATTAAAATACATCAACCGTGTGTGTAACCATGATGGTCTCTTTCCGGCGGAGTCCGGGAAGTGAACACGGTGTTGGAGTTATGCTTGACGTAGGTTGCTATAGGATCACTTCTTGATCATACCTTTATCGACCGTGCTTTGCCTTCTCTTCTCGCTCTCTTTTGCGATTGTAGCCACCATATATGCTAGTCGTTTGCTGCAGCTCCACCTCATTACTCCATCCTTCCTATAAGCTTAAATAGTCTTGATCTCGCGGGTGCGAGATTGCTGAGTCCCCGTGGCTCACAGATACTTCCAAAACCAGCTTACAGGTGCCGATGAGTCCGTGCAGATGACGCAACTAAGCTCAAGGAGGAGCTCGATGAAGATCTTGCCCTTTGTGTTGTTTCGTTCTAGTTGATCAGTAGTGGAGCCCAGTTGGGGTCGATCGGGGACCTTTGTCGCATTTGGGGTTCTTCTTTTATTTTGGTTCCATAGTCGGACCTTGATTGTATCTGGATGATGTAATGCTTTATTCATGTAATTGTGTGAAGTGGCGATTGTAAGCCAACTATGTATCTCTTTCCCTTATGTATTACATGGGTTGTGTGAAGATTACCTCACTTGCGACATTGCTTTCAATGCGGTTATGCCTCTAAGTCGTGCTTCGACACGTGGGAGACATAGCCGCATCGAGGGCGTTACAAGTTGGTAATCAGAGCCTTCCCCGACCTTAGGAGCCCCATTGCTTGATCGTTTTTAGCGGTCGAGTTGTGTCTAGAAAAATATTTTGAGTCATTTAGGATTTTATATATCGGAGAGTTTAGGAATTCTTTTTACTCCCCAGTCTCTTCATCGCTCTGGTAAGGCATCCTGACGTAGAGTTTTGACTCTTCTCTTCTCCAAATTCACTAAATTTTTTTTAGGATCACGCGGGTATCTTGGAATCGTTCCGATGGTTTTATGATGAGAACATTGTCTTGGTGCCTCCTGTCAGGGGTTTAGTGGAAGTGTCCCGGGGAGTTGAGCTCTGAGGTGTTGTCGTCATAATTTTATCGTTGCAGTTCTGGAATACCTGAGTTTAGTACGCCGACATCGAAAATCTCTTTTATGCAGTTGTTGGTGAGATAACCCCGTTAACCCAGTACTGAGGTGAGTACGGGAGTATTGCCATGACTTGTATAACGGATGCTTTTCGAAGGTTGAGGTAGACGATTTCCGAAGGTTTCTTGGTTATGTGTTGAAGGATGGATACAGCTGGATGTAGGATTTGTTAGTTTGGGTGAGATATTATGCTTCCCCTGTATCCCCAACACCTGATTGCATAACCTGAAAATTTCGGGAGTTTCATAGGTGGGAATTCAAGTAGCTCTTAGGATATCTTTCCAACAGATGTATGATATGAAATTGGGGTTCGACGTCTAGTGGTCCGCCTATTCACGGTCGATTTTACAGTGGTCTCGTTGTGTCTTAAAGAGTCCTTGGCTATGCCGACTCGGGGACGCTTCGTATGTCATGTGCACTGCCTTGTACATGATGGTGCTGTACGATCGAGCCCGTGTGGGCCCCACCACGAAAACTTCGGACGAAATCTCTATCATATGTTTGTTCTGGCTTATTCTGCAAGCCAAATCCTTTGTTTTGTTTTATTTGTGGTATTCGAGTTGCTTCGAAGTCAAATGTTGATTCCATACCTTTTCCAAATGGTGTTCTCATATTCCTATGTGAATACTAATCCTTCTTGATCATCGAGTCTGTCTTGTCAATCCTTTTTTTTAACCGGTGTGTCTCTCCTCAAGTGGATCCGTTCACGTCAACATTTGCAAGATCATTTATCACTTCTTCTCAACGGTGTTGTTTCATCCGTCTCCAAGTTGCCTTTGTTTTTCCCACCCTCCCTCCCTTTTGTTTTTCTTCAAGGACTAAGATTTCTTCTTCAAGTATCCATTTTATTGATGGGAAGTTTCTCCATTCTTTTCCGTCAATGTTCTTATCCGGTGATTCTCATGAAGATTCTAATGGAGCTTCAAGTTCGTCATTCCTCGTTCTTTTCTTCTCCGGTGGATTTAATTCAAGCTTTCGGTGTTGATCATATCCTTTCCTCGTTTCAATGTCTTCTCATACCGGTGCACCTCATTATCATTCTACTTCTCGCTATTTGTTATTCCGGAGTGCTCAAGATATCTCGAAGATTCGTGTTTCCACTCTGCATTCGTTCAAGCTCTTTCGAGATTGGTATCTCATTCAAGTCATTTAATTCAACCGGTGCAACATCTCTTTTAAATCTTTTCAACGGTGTTCTTTTGAGTGGGCCCTAACCCACAGGTCTTTTCCCAGGATCTTACCTGACTCTTCTATTTTCCCAGAGCTATCCTAAATTCTTCTCCAAGTTTGACGTAAGATGAGCTATCATCAGTCAAATGCTTTTCTCCAAGATCTTTCAAATTCTTTTCATCCATCCGGAGTCCATCAATTCAGGTTTATTCATTCTCAGCCGTCAGTTATCATTCTCCTATCTTGCCGGTGCATCTATCGAATATCCTCTAATCAGTTCTTGATCTCTTTGTTCTCATGTATCTAGTTTGTCTCAAGCACCTTCGTTCATTTGCTAATTCTTACCGGTGATGCACCCCTACTTCGATCATTTTCAATTCTTACGGTGGTTCTTTCAAGATCTCTCTTCCTTGTTCATCATATCAATTCATTTGTTGTTCCAATCCTACCGGTGGTTCGTTGAAGACCTTCTCAAGTTTACGCTATATCTCTTTTAATCCTTTCTACGAGAATAAGTAGTATGCCAAATCCGTTGATTGTCATCAATTTAATTGGTGAAGGATACGCATAACATAATTCTTATTCTTGTTCATCCAAGTGATTAATTCTCTATTCCGGACGCCCTTTAAAATTATCGGTTTCATTTGTTTCATCTTCTCTTTTTCCCGGAGTTCCAAGCTCTAATTATCACGGAGATCCATCTAAATCATTGCAAGGATTCACCTTGTGTTTTCAATTTCTCTTTCTTTTCATTCCTTTTGTTTACCGGAGTTCTTCATGGAGGTTCTACATGATGGTTCATCAAGGATTTAATTTCCTTCTCAAAGTTTTCATCAAGATTCATTTCTAGGGAGCTCAAGCTTTCTTTATATGGTAATCCGGAGTGCAATTCTTTCTACCATATTTTGGAGGTGGTATTATGTCATTCTTGATAATTTGAGTTCATGTTCCATGATTCACATGTTGTTAAGAATGAGTTATTTTTAAATCCATCAACCTCGTTGTTGGAGTTATCTTGTGTCATATTTCACCTAAAAGCCTTCCATTGGAATGTTGCTATTTGTGGTGCTTGCCAATGATCCAAGTTATCTCTTTATCATCTTGGTGGAAGAAGTGTTCATCTCTTCGTCGATCTAAAGCTAGCAATCGTTTCCGTTAGTGGCCGGTTGTCACCTCATAATTTTGAGATGTTTTCCATAAGCCCACTACAAGCTTATTCGTTTCGTTGTTGGTTTTTCCCAACAACCCCGTTGTAACCTTCCTGGAAGAGTGCTTTCCAAGCTCAATTGTGGCAGAAGTTGCCATTTCCCCCTCCATTCTGTTATTCCAATGACCTATCTTCTATTCTTTCTTCCGGAGGCATTGTGACGTTGCTCTTTTCACTCACCATCTCGATTCGTGAGGATCGTGTTCTTTTCTTGCTTATCCATTTAACTGGAGTGTCGTGTTTTCATTCGAGTTCTCTAATCTTATCAAGTTTTCCCTCCTTCCTCAACTGGAGAGCTGTCTGAAATCCTTCTTACCCATTGTGCCATTCTTTCAATAGTTCCGGAGGCAGTGTGTTGTTGATTTCATCAAGTAACATCCCATCTTCTCAAGTTCATGTTCTATTCCTTCCATGTTCAACCGGAGTACTGCCCGAATTCTTCCCCTCTCATCTTGTTTTAACCGGAGTGGTTTCGAATTCTATCTTGTCCATTAAACTCTTGATTCATGTCTTTGCAACCTTCAAGTTCTCGTAATGTTCCTTGTTCCTCTTTCTAACGGATTGTTTGCAATCTTGTTCATCTCCTTTGTATTCTTTCTTTCAATTTGTTCAACCTCTCAAGGTTCTTTGGTTTCACTCATTGGTCAAAGAAGCAACTTAGTTTTACCTATTCTCTTTCTCCTCCGTTTTCCCTCCGGTGCCATTCTAGATCTCGGGACGAGATCCTCTCGTAGTGGTGGAGTGTTGTAACGCCCCGAGACTGATGTGCCAGGTGTCGTTCAGTTATTCGTTGTTGTTGTCTTGTCATTGGCTTGCGTGTTGCATTTCATCATGTCATCATGCCATCATATCATTAATTTTTTTTAAAACCTCAACTAAATAATTTGTATGGATTTTTTCGATCCATTTAAATTGAGGGACTCACATGGTGACTTCTCTTTATAACATATCCTCCAATATTAGGGAGCTATATTAAATATTCCATTCTTTTGGAATTAACCAAAACACACTTGAAAAATCCCCACTCCCTTTCTACTTCAAGTTTGGTCCCCAAACTTTGCCAACATTTCTTTTCCCATTTATCGAGGCTCCTCCTAAATTCTCAACATTTTTGGACTCTTCTAAATCCTAGTCCTAGTTCAAACCTATTGAATTAAATTCAAATGATTTTGAATTTAATCTTTCGATCATGCCCACTTCTATTTTTCCTGGATCGAGCTCATTTTTGTGAGTCCGGGAAAATTGTCTCCATGCGCAAATCCTTTCCCTAACCCTCTCTTTCTTTTTCTTCTCTTTAATTGTTTTCTGCTAAGAAAATATAAGAGAGAGAGAAGAGAGAGGTAAGCCCAGCCAGGCCTCTGGCCATTTCCTCTCCACCCAGGCCGGCCCACTAAACCCCTAAGGCCCAACTGCACCTAACCCTAGCGAACCGTTCTCTCGATTCCATCTCCCTCCTCTGCGCCCCATCTCTCCCTGCCCGATCCCCCACTCTCCCTCGAGCACCCGTGCCCGCATCCGTCGTCCGCCGCCGCCTGGCCCGTTCGTCCGCCTCCTCGCGTGACCACAGCGCCTCACCGGACCCGGGGAGCACCGCCGTCGCCTGCAGTCGCCGGCGCCCACAGCTCCTCGCCGGACCCGGTCCCGGTCCCCGTGCCCTCCTCCCTCGTTGCACCGTCGCAGAGAGAGAGAGAGGAGCGCCGCGGCCTCGCCCTTCCTCCTCCGGCATCGAGCGCCCCTGCTCCACCTCGCCCTTCTCCTCGCCCTTCTCCTCGCCGCATCGCCCGATCCCCTCGCCTCCGCCCCTTCCTCCCCGCAGCGCCCGAACCCTCCTCTCGAGCACGCCTCTCATGGTGCCCGCATCAGCCGGCCCCCTTCCTCTCCTCCTCCATGGCGTCTCCCCTTCTCGAGCACCCCCGCGACCACGCCCCTGCCGAACCCAGCGCCAGGCCCCCGCTCCTCCCTCCTCACGCGATCCCCTCTCCTGTTCCCCTCGCCGCCTCCTCCCTCCACCGGCGCCATCCATGCCCTGTCGCCCCTCCGGTCGCCGTGAGCAGGAGCGCCGCGCCCATCCGCCCTGCTGGTTTTGCTCAACTCCGGCGCCGCCGCAGCCAGAGCCCCGGGCCGTCCTCGTCGCCTTGCTCCCCCGCGTTGCCTCTGCCAGCATTGTGCTGCTGCGTGCATCCGCCAAGCCCCTCTGCCCTGTTTCGCCTCGGCCTCGATCGAGGAGGACGAGCAGCGTTGCTGCCTGCTCGATCTACCTGCACGCGCGCCTCGCGCGTTGACTGCGACCAGCTCCATGCCCGAGCGAGCACGCTCCTGATCCCGATGCTCAGGTCCGCCAAGCATCGTCTCCGGGAGTTTTCCCCAAGTACCACTACGGTCGCCATCCGCCAAGTTCCACTATCGCCGACATGTACGACTACACCACGGTCACACGTGAACGACTACATGGATACGTCAAGTTCCTCTCCGAAACGTGTACCTCTACCGACGACCCTGGACATCTACGAAACGAACGTGTACAACTCCGTCGCCGAGTACCACTACTTCCGCTACCGTCGTCGTGAAGGACTACTTCCCTCTACGAAACTCGACCCGCTCCGAAATGCACGCTTCGAAGGTATAACCCGAGACGACCGCGATGAGATGCCCTTGCATGTATGAGATGCACCCTATGTTTGCACCGTGTCCGAAATTGTCGCGTGCATGTTTCACCTCATTGCCATGCCACCATCTTGTGGGAACCCGGTATCCGGGATCACCCCACCATCCTTGCACGACACGCATCCACTCACTTCCTGTTGCACCGGTATCTCCATGAGCTATCGGGACCGGAATGTTGCCGTGGCACCATTTTTGTTTCGCCGCCGTGGCACCCTTTTTGTTTCGCCATGGTGACCAAATGCTTCATAATGCTCATGTCAATTTTTAATAAAAATTGCATAAAACTTGTGTATGTCATCCGCATCATGATAACAACATTTAAAATGTTTAAACTTGTTGTTGCATTAAATTGCTAAATGCATATGGGGATTTACCGGACTTGTTGTTTTTATATCCGGCCCCATTTAAATTGTTTAGATGGTATAGTTTATATTATGCTTCACCTCTTGCCATGTTTAACAACAGTTAATATTGTTGAGTACCTAACCGAGAGAGAACTAAATAATTGATGTGGTGTTCCGTCAATATGCAACTCGTTGCATATTGAGCTCCACTTAAATTGTAGTGTTGTTTGCTTCATTTTGCCATGCCATGCTTCATTAAACCGGACATGCATCATACTCGTTTGTGCATCATGACTTGTTTATGCTTGTGTGTTTACTATGTTGTTTGTTTCTTTCCGGGTTGCTTCTCTCGTTAGCTTCGGTTTCGTTCCGGAGTTGTGAGGATTCGTTCGTCTACGACCGTTTGTCTTCTTCTTGGATTCGTTCTTCTTCCTTGCG
>NC_057804.1:216040212-216044461 GCF_018294505.1 Triticum aestivum | reverse complement strand
GGTTGGTTTTACTCGTAGCTTGACCTATCTGAGTGTGCCCTGAGAAAGAGATATGTGCAGCTCCTATCGGGATTTGTCGGCACATTCGGGCGGTGTTGCTGGTTTAGTTTTACCCTGTCGAAATGTCTTGTTGTACCGGGATACCGAGTCTGATCGGAGTGTCTCGGGTGGAGGTCTATTCCTTCGTTGACAGTGAGAGCTTGTCATGGGCTAAGTTGGGACACCCCTGCAGGGTATTATCTTTCGAAAGCCGTGCCCGCGGTTATGGGCAGATGGGAATTTGTTAACGTCCGGTTGTAGAAAACCCGAAGTTGACCTTAATTAAAATACATCAACCGTGTGTGTAACCGTGATGGTCTCTTTCCGGCGGAGTCCGGGAAGTGAACACGGTGTTGGAGTTATGCTTGACGTAGGTTGCTATAGGATCACTTCTTGATCATACCTTTATCGACCGTGCTTTGCCTTCTCTTCTCGCTCTCTTTTGCGATTGTAGCCACCATATATGCTAGTCGCTTGCTGCAGCTCCACCTCATTACTCCATCCTTCCTATAAGCTTAAATAGTCTTGATCTCGCGGGTGCGAGATTGCTGAGTCCCCGTGGCTCACAGATACTTCCAAAACCAGCTTACAGGTGCCGATGAGTCCGTGCAGATGACGCAACTAAGCTCAAGGAGGAGCTCGATGAAGATCTTGCCCTTTGTGTTGTTTCGTTCTAGTTGATCAATAGTGGAGCCCAGTTGGGGTCGATCGGGGACCTTTGTCGCATTTGGGGTTCTTCTTTTATTTTGGTTCCGTAGTCGGACCTTGATTGTATCTGGATGATGTAATGCTTTATTCATGTAATTGTGTGAAGTGGCGATTGTAAGCCAACTATGTATCTCTTTCCCTTATGTATTACATGGGTTGTGTGAAGATTACCTCACTTGCGACATTGCTTTCAATGCGGTTATGCCTCTAAGTCGTGCTTCGACACGTGGGAGATATAGCCGCATCGAGGGCGTTACATAGCTGCATCATGGGTGTTACAAAGTTGGACGGACGAAGCGGCAATATTTCACTGGGCCTGAATCCCCTTCTCCCTCGTCTACTTGTTCAGAGAAAACCCCCTCTCGGCGATTGCATAGGGTTTTCTCATGGAGAACCAGGTAGGAATTCTTCATCCATCCCTGATAAATCCAAGTCCCTTCGTCGCGGGTAATCCTAGGATGGCAGCCGCCGCCGTTGATGCATTTTTCTTCCTACTGAATCTAGTGTGTTTCATTTGCAGTGCCCAAAGTGCGAGTACCCTACAGGTTTCTGCGCCCTCGGCGAGACGCCACACTTGTTCCTTCTCATCCTAACACGGGATTTTGAAACGCGCACAGTATGTTCCTAGAATCCTCTTTTCTATACGGGAGGGTGGGGTTTTTTTGACCATGTTGTCGACTAATTTGGAAATTTGGATTGCTATATTTGGATAAAAGGTACTAGTAGTACGATGATAAACACTGATGTGAAGGAGGAAGTTATTTCTAGATTTGGATAGGGAATACATTGTGTTCTCATATTATTTTTCCTGCAGTGTATTATTTGCTCTGCCAGAACACATGTACTCAACATGCTCGGCCTTGCCATAACTGAATACACTAGTTTAATGGTCACAGTGAAGACAAGCCATGGATATAAGTTCCGAGTTGGGTTCATGAACCAAGAAGATCGCTGCTTTTTTATGGCCGAACTTGGATAAACTTTCTCAAGTGTTACGACTAAAAGTTGGCGCACGAATGTTGATGGAAATAGCAGAACCTGGTCTCATCTTCACTGCGATCTTCCACCCCGACGTCGTTCCAATTGTTCATCCATGTTAGTTTTGTATTTGGTTCTTGCTTGTTGCCTCGATTACTTCTTAATCCACCTATTCTGTCTAACTAATCACAATTTAACTTTAGAAGTAGCAATGAATCTCTCACGAAGATGCTACTTCTAACTAATATTTTCTTATAATTGGTGGCACGTGTAGGTTTTTTCAGTGTTAAGCGGGCTGCTCGTTTGTTATTCTGTAATAACTCGGCTGTTACTGATGGCACTGAAGTTGACTGGGTCGACATCCACAAGTTCCTACACTTTCTTGATCGTCTTGAGGTCCTTGTGGGGCGTTTCAATGGTGGAAGGCCACATGGGATATGTGTGTCACTGCTACAGTTGTTGAACAGGTCCAACTGTGTTGAGAAACTTATGGTACGAGCTGTTTTCTGTTATATATGTTGTTCATAAACTATTTCTTATACACAGTTTTACAGCTGTGATCTTCTTGAAACAGAAACTGCCCAGTTCTATTGTTCCTATACAGATGCCTGACCATGGTCAGGTTAGACTTGCGCTTGGTCACAAACATGATGTTTATGTCAACCTACTCAATTCCCCTTGGAGATGCAAAGATACTTATTCATGGGTGGTCTCAAATAATGAAGGCCCGTCCATCTTGGAGAATAGGATAGAAGATTATGTTCATGCTTTTCCATGGCTCTAAAGCGAATATCCTGTTTATTGACCACATTGTGATATGAAGCCGCTTTCAGAAGGTTGTGGATGCGCGGGGTGGTGCCTGGGCCTTGTCCTGGGGCTTGGCGGCCTCACCCTTGGTTAATTGTAGGCAAAGTAGCACTGTTCGAGGCGTGCTTTGTATGGTTGAACCTGTATAAGTACTCATACTGCTTTCAGCTTTGGTTGTTAAGTGCCCCTGCAGGTTTCAGTTAAGGTTGTTAAGTTCTCCTGCTACTTTTATAGTCTGTCGTGTTTCTTCAGTCATATCTTCCTCCAGCTGCCAAAACCAAACCAGCGCCGGCGGGGCCGCCTGCTTCCGCCTCCCACGACTGGTTGCGCCTCAGTGCACGCATCACCGCCCCACCGTCTCCTAAATCATTAACGCCGATGTCCTCCGCGCGCTTTGGTGCACTCGCTGCGGTGCCGCCCTCTCGCGTTGTCAACATGGTCAACAAACAAGATTGGCTGACAGTAGGGGCCCACCACGTCAGCGTATGGAAAAATAAAATGCTTCCTCCTAGTGTTTTCCTGACATCTGGGACCCATGACATTGTGAGTGTATATAGTCAATAGACAAGAGAACAACACAAGATCGGCTGACACCTGGGACTTAGCTGCTCGAGCAGTATTTTTTTTTGTTATTGTTGAGATGGAGCAGGTTTTGAACTGGGATGTGGCCCGTCTAGCCGACCAGCCCAGCTATTTTTTCTTTGTGAAAATGAGCCCAGTTTTTTTCGAAGAATAACCAATCCAGGCCTACTTATTTTTCTATGCCCTGATGGGCTGCAACTCTTTCAAGATGCCTGCAAATCTTGAAAGTAATATGAAATGGGTTGTAAATATAAAAACAGATGACAAATTGACAATTACTTTATAATTTCTGAAATTTTTTTCACATTTTTAGATTCCTATTTCACTGGGCATTAACCTAATTTAAATATATCTTCAAAGTACTTTAAATCTGGCTGGACATTTCGCTATTAAAAATAGTTTGGAACCACAGAAATATGCGAAATTGGCCCTGGCCAACCAAAAAACGACTACAATAAATTGCTTAAGAAGTTGCCATGAGCTATATATAAATTGTTAAAAAAAAGGGAGTGGTCTGACTTGTGGGCCTGTTTAGTTGACGCGTATGCAAGATTTTTTTTAGTTATTATATACGTCAACAAACGATTCTAACAGACGTAACCGTTGGATGTCAATCCAACGGCCGTCGTGTTTCTTCAATCTCTGATCTTCTTGCTCCGACCGCCAAAGCAGCGCCGGCGGGACCGCCTGCTCCCGCCTCCCGTGGCCGGCTATGCTGCCGCACAGGCCTCAGTGCCCCCTACTACTCCCACCGCTGGCTAGGGCATCCCTCTACTCACCCACACCCCCTGTTATTCTACGGTGACGGCAGCCTCACACCGCAGCCGAACCGGTGAACCCTCGTACCCCTCTCTGCGCGAGCTTCCACTTCCGCGTCTTCCCCGGCTCCGCGTTGTCCCCTTCCTAGGCCTCGCCATTGTCCACCGCCATGGTGCTCTCGGCGCGGCGTGGTCAATGTGGTCAACGACCGAATTCCATCGGAAGAGTACTGTACATGGAAAGGCTGACAGCTGGGTCCACAGCAGCCGCAAGGAAGTGCCTCCTTATTACACGAAAATAATTATTCCTCCACCTGACAGCAGGGACCAACCGGACAGGCCACCAGTATTTCATGATGGGACCCACCGGACGGGCC
>NC_057804.1:216033236-216039981 GCF_018294505.1 Triticum aestivum | reverse complement strand
TATTACGCACAAAAAAATGAATACCCCCTGCTAGCTGGGACCCACCTTGGTGGGAGGCTGACTTGTGGGCCTACTAAGTTGACTGGGACGGAGGCCTTTGTCAACTTTAGTCAATATATGAACGATTCTAGCTCCAGTGGCCTTACGATGTCCATCCAACGGCCTTAGTGCTACTTCAACCTCTGGTCTTCTTGCTCCAGCCGCCCAAAGCAGAGCCAATCGTGCCGCATGCTCCTGCCGCCCATGGCGGCTGTGATGCCGTGGAGGCCTCACCGCCCCCTACTACTCCACCGCTGGCCAGGCCATCCCTCTACTCACCCACACCCCCTATTATTCACCGCAGCCGAACGAGTGAACCCTCATACTCCTCTACGCGTGGGCATCCACTGCTGCGTCTTCCCCGGCTCCGCGTCGTCCCCTTCCTAGCCTCACCGTCGTCCACCGCCCTGGTGCTCTCGACGCGGCGTGGTCAACATGGTCAAGGAACGACTTCCATCGGACGTGGACTGTACGTGGAGAGGCTGACAGCTGGGTTCATGGCCGCAGCAAGGAAGTGCCTCCTTATTAAGCGGAACCACCAGACGGGCCATCGTATTTCACGAAAAAACGTTTCCCCCCTGACTGCTGGGACCCACTAGCTACATCTTCGCACGCAAGGAAGTGCGTCCAGAAAAAAAATGATTCGCCCCCCTGACTGCTGGGACCCACCAGCTACATCTTCGCATGCAAGGAAGTGCCGAACAGTCGGGACCCACCTGGTCGAAGCGCACGTAGTGTTGTCATTCTGGTCACGAACGTGTACGTACATATATATTGGTCGATGTAGACGCGTGCACATGTCGTAGTAGAGGCGCGCACGTAGCATGTACATGTACATACAGCGGCCAGTATGCAAGAAAGAAAATACGGCCATGTATGTGTACATACGGGCGGGGTCTCGAATGCCTACTCGCGCATACGTACGGCCAGAGCTCATGTACATGGCTGGGTCGGAACGGAGAAACAGCGTCGTTGTCATGTTCATGGGGAGGCAACGGAATGCGTCGTGTTCATGGGGAGGCAATGGAATGCGTCGTGTTCATCGGGAGGCAACAGAACGCGTGGGAGCCAACCGCCTTGGACGGAATAGGTGATGGAAATGAGGCCTGGTGTACCGCAGAATGGAGGAAATGGCCTTGTGTCGACTGGCCACATTCGAAACGGGATCCTGTTCATCGGGAGAGGTCTGGCATACCGCAAAACAGAGGAAACGAACCTCCTACGGTCAAAACAGGGGTCCTGTTGATCGGGAGGGGTGTGGCGTACCACAAAACGGACGAAAGAGACTTGTGTTGGAGCGCTACGGTCAAAATGGGGGTCCTGTTCATCGGGAGGGGTGTGGCGTACCGCAAAACGGGACTCCACGGGATACTGTTCATCTCCACCGTTGACCTCTTCCAGCCTCCACGGGCTACCGTCGACCTCCTCCAGCCTCCATGGGCTCCTGTTCATCCAATCTCCACTGCGCGCTACTCCACCGACCACTGTTCAACCACCCCTCCACCATCTACTGTTCATCCAGCCCTCCACGGGGTCGTCCTGTTCATCCAGCCCTCCACGGGGCCCTATTCATCCTGAGGCAACGCCACGGGGTCTTCATCACACCCCCACCGCTCAATGTTCATCCAACCCCCCTGCAACGCTCACTGTTCATCTAGAGGCAGCATCGATCGACTTCAGTTAGCAGCAGTAGCGAAGGAAACACTCGATCGGGTTCAGTTAACAGTCATCGATCGATCACTCGGGTTCAGTAACGCGTAGCCTGCAGTGCAATCACTCGGGTTCAGTTAGAGCCCAACGCCTCACTCGGGTTCAGCTAGAGCCAATGCCTCGCACACACGCGCGTACGTGTACGAGAGAAACGTGCATGGCTCGGTCCCCCGACCACCCACCATAAGCGGGAACTCCTCGAAATTTTCCTCGCCCTCGCTTCTACCACGGTTTTTTTCCGTCATGGACGGCCCAAAGAATGTCATGCAGCTGCGTCTCCGGCCTGCTCAGGACGAAAGCCCATTTTCTGTCATGATTTTTTGTCATAGAAGTAGGAGCCCACCACATCTATGATGATACCAGGTTTTGTCACAATTATCGTCATAGAAGTGTCATAAGTATGAAAGAAAAAAATCGCTCGTCCCAAAATGTCACGGATGTGTCTTTTTTTGTAGTGTATTTTCTCTGCACTCAGGACATCCCTCCTGGTATTTTGAAGCAGATTGAGCGTATACAGAGGTAGTGTCTTTGGAGAGGCAACTCAGACACATCCATACAATCTCTTGCTGCTTGGAGCTTGATTTGCCTTCCAAAAAGCAAGGGTGGGTTAGGAGTTCTGAATTTGAGAGTGCAGAATGAGGCCCTCCTCATGAAATTCCTTCATAAGTTTTATAACCATCATGCTATTCCTTGGGTTGGTCTGATATGGGACTCTTATTACCATGATTTTGTGCCTCATACAACTTCTCGCTCTGGCTCATTCTGGTGGAAGGATGTGTTCAAGCTCTTTTCAAAATACTACCAATTTTCTAAGCCTTCTCTTGGCAATGGAAGATCCATAATGTTCTGGAATGATACTTGGATTTTGGAGCTTAATGGCCCATCCATTAGTCAAAGCTTCCCAAGACTATTCTCATATGTTCTTGATGGGTAGCTCTTTGTGGCACAAGTTTTGGGGCATGATTTGCTGGAAAATTTTCATCTACCTCTGTCCACTCAAGCTTTTCAGGAATTGCAGTCTTTGCAGCAGATTTTGGCTAACTATCAGATCTCTGCAATGAATGATCAGTAGATTTGGCCTTTCATGGGGTGCTTTAGACCCAAATCATACTATATTCAAGTGCATGGCAGTGTTGTGGTTGATCCTATATTCCCATGGATTTGGAAGACTTCATGTACCTTGAAGATCAAGATGTTTGGGTGGCTCTTATTGAGAGATAGGTTAAACACCAGGGATATGCTCCAGCACAGGCACTGGCATGTGGATAATCATACTTGTGTTCTTTGTCCCCATTTAATCCATGAGGATGTTGGGCACCTTTTTTTCTCCTGTAATTTCAGTCAAAGGGTATGGAATTATTTGCAAATCTCATGGGATCCTTTGCCTGGCATGACAACATATCAGATGGCCTTGCAAGCCAAGAATGATTTTGACAAGCCTTTCTTCACTGAGGTGGTTTCTGTCAGGACCCCGACTCAATGCCACATTGATCTAGCATGTAACACCTCATATCACTTTGCGGCCTCACGCACGGTATTCCCGCGGGTGTCGCCTTACCTTTGCCAGGGACCGTTTGCGCCTTTTGGCTCACGTATATGATGATGTCGCTAGCATCCATATGATAAAGAGCCCGGGCTGACATGACTAGTCGTAAACCCAAAGTGGCACAGACTTACAGGGACAGGCATCCATGACCCAGCATCGAACGTGTCGGTCATCAGCAAGTGGGTCCGGGCTGTAGCACTGGGCTAGCAGGACTCCGGTAAACCGGGCTGTAGCGGGCTGACAGGGCTCCGGTACTCAATGCGTGACATTTCCCCAAAGGGACAGACACAGGAACGAAGAAGGACACATGCCGGCCAGCCTAAGTGTTTCGGAGCAGTAGCAAGCTACCATGGCTCGGTGGAAACACTAGGAGACATTTCCCGGTAAGAGAGGCTACCAAAGATAAACAACTAGATGGTCAGATCCCACACATACCAAGCATTTCAATATCATACACACAATATGCTCGATATGTGCAACTACAACATGGCATCACAACATGACTCTACGACTCAAGTAGTTTATTCAGTAGGCTCCGAGGAGCGAGATATTACAAACAGGGGTCTCACGACCCAACATTCAGAGCATATAAATCAAAGCATAAGCGGAAGCTATCATGTCTGAGTACAGACATCTATAAATGAAAAAGGCTGAGAAGCCTGACTATCTACCAAATCCTGCCGAGGCACAAGATCGTAGCTGAGGTAACAAGCTAAACGTCGAAGTCCACGCGGAACTACTAGCGAGACCGAAGTCTCTCTGCAAAAACATAAAATAGGCAAACGTGAGTACAAATGTACCCAGCAAGACTTACATCAGAACTAACTACATATGCATCATTATCAACAAAGAGGATGATGGGGTTTAACTGCAGCAAGCCAGCTTTGACTCGGTGGCTATCCTAAACTACGACTGCGAGTAACTCTTTTGAGGTGGCGCACACGAGTCCACATATTCACCAACCAATACACCACTATGGAACCGCTCCCGTCTCCCTACGAGAACGCCATCCATAGCACTCACGCTTATCCTGCGTATTTTAGAGTATCCACTTTCACTTGTCTATGAACTGATATAAGAAACCCAGAAGTCCTTTTCCACGGACACGGCTATTCGAATAGATCATATTAACCCTGCAGGGGTGTACTTCTTCACACACGCTCTCACCACTTACCGCCGTTTACACGACATGTACTGGGCAACCTTCAAGCGGAAGCCCAATGTGGGTGTCGGCCACGACCTGCCTAAACACTCAAGTCTCTAGTCCAGGTTTATCGCCTATTTGGGTTCCATCCATGAGGAGATCCGGCCGGAGTTTCGCTCACAGCCCCAAACGATGTGAACAGGGTTCCGAGACACCAAACGGGCGCCCGGTTTACCCGGCCACGTGCCTACCGCATCACAGCCCACCCCTACGGTCAGCGCTGCGCACGGCCTCCAGCATACTACAAACACCAGAAACTACTTGCAACTCCTGGACAGAGGACAAGGGTGATTAAGAAGCCGAGAGGGTCCATTGGTTTCGGGCCCAATGCGTGGTAGTAGCTGAATCATGGATCACAAACACAAAACTCGGTTCCTGAGGACGGCTTCAATGAGACAACCCACCATGTACTCCTACATGGCCTCTCACCGCTACCTTTACCAAATCGTGTTCACACACTTAGCTCACACACAGTAGGACATGTTCACACACCTCTGATTCATCCCCGATGAATCAGACCTGACTCAACTCTAAGCAGTAGCAGGCATGACAAACAAGCATGAATGAGTAGGCACAACAGGGCTCAAACAACTCCTACTCATGCTAGTGGGTTTCATCTATTTACTGTGGCAATGATAGGTCATGCAAAGGATAAAGGGGTTCGGCTACCGCAGCAAGTAACAGATGAATCGGTGTTGTCCTAATGCAGTAAAAGAGAGCAGGAGCGAGAGAGTGGGATTTTATCGGAATGAACAAGGGGGTTTTGCTTGCCTGGCACTTCTGAAGATAACATTGAGTCTTCATCAGTGTCAACGATCACATCATCGGTATCACGTGTATCGAGAGGGGACAAATACCGGCAACACAAAAGGGAACACAATCAATGCAATGCACAATATGATGCATGATCATGACATGGCAAAATGAATGTGTTTTGAGCTAATGCAACTAGCAACAGATTAAATGAAGTTGGTTTGAATACAAGATTCAAATTCAAACTCCATATGTGATTATTTAAATGCCCTTTATATGATTTGTGCTAAACAGCATCTATAAGTTGTTCTAACATGCATGAAAATGGTACAGATGGATTCCTTGAATTTTTCTGGTAATTTTTCATATATAAATTATTTAATTTGGAGTTACGGTTGAATTACTATGAATTTTTGAAGTTTTGAACATTTTCTAGAATTTCCTGAATAATATAAATCCAAAAATGAATTATGGCGTCAGCACCACGTCACGGTGACGTCAGCAGGGTCAACTGGGCTGGCTCGGGTCAAACCTGACGTGTGGGGGCCACACGTCAGTGACACAGGACCTAATCTCGGTCAAACCCAGCGCTGACTGGGGTTTGACCAGGGGTGGGGCCCACAGTCAGTGGCCTAGGGGGTTGGTTAGTGCGTCATTAGTGGCTAATGACAGCGCCACGTCACTGGCCATCGGAGTTCGGCCGGCGGCGACCCGAAACGCGGCGGATGTTCACCGGGGTTGCGCTACGGGCGGCGGCTGGACGCGCGAAGGCCACCAGAAGGTAGCCCGTACACGGCCGCACCTAGCTGGCTGCACGAGGGGCCGCGGGGTGGCCGGAGACGACGACAGCGAGCACTTCCGCGGTGGCCGGAGTTCGGGCGCGAACGGTGGCGAAGCTACGGTGCACTAGAGGAGAAAACGAGGAGGGCTACGTGCTCCTGGGGGTTCACCGAGCACGGTGACGTGCTCAGGCGCGGGCTGCGGTGGCCCTGGCCACGGCGGCGCCATGGCCGGCGGTGATGGGGTTTCGGTCTTGGTGGATAACCTAGCTACGGCGCGCGAACGACGAAACAGAGGGGGAAACGGACGGAGAGCTCACGTAGACCCTGTAGAGGTGGACGGCGAGCTTGAGGGAGGCCGGACGAGGACGAATTTGACGGCGGCGATCCGCGGTGGCCGAGGAGGGGAACGGCGAAGCTGGCCCCATCCAGGGCTTCCGGCGCCTTCCGTCTTGGTGAGGAGGAAGAGGGAGGACCGGCGGAGCTTTGGGAGGCGTCGGGGAGGCGAGGCGGTGGTTGTGGCCGCGGCGAACGGCGTCGGTGGCGACGGGTCCGTTCGGGCGAGTGAGGGAGAGAGGAAGCAGAGGAGAGGGGGAGAGTTTGGGAGGGTGAGGGAGTTCCAGGGGGGTGGCGTGGCACGCATGGAGGCGTCCGGGGTGTCGAGGTGGAGCGGCAAGCAGGAGGTGGCCAGGGCGTGCGCCGGCGTGCGTCGGC
>NC_057804.1:216025100-216033099 GCF_018294505.1 Triticum aestivum | reverse complement strand
AGGTGAGCGCCAGGTAGTCCTTCTCTCTCTTTCTATTTCTGTTTTTATTTATCTATTTTGTTCTGTGTTGTTTTAGTTTAGTAAAATACTAAACCATTTTATAAAATCCTGAAAATAGTTATGTGGCTAGAGTTAAAATATACCAAACCACATAAAATGTTCCAGTAATTATTGGACATATATTATTTATATATCAAATATATATCCAATGCAAATAGCTATTTATTTAATTCAAAGGCCCAAAATAATTAACTCTGAGATACCAAAAATATTGTTTTGAGTTTTACCTCTTTGCAATATTTTCAGAGACTAAGAGGAACATTTTCTTGGACTTCTTTGAGGAGATTTTAATGTTGATCATTTTTAGAAGGTTTCTGAGGCTTTGAAAATTCCTCAATTCAAATTTCATTTGAATAAAAACATGATGCTCACATGAGGTCTAGCCTAGTGCATAACAGGACCAGGGATGTGACAACTCACCCCCACTAAACAAAAATCTCGTCCCGAGATTCAAGCGTAGGGTAAGGTGAAGGGGGAACGCAACTAGTACAATCTTCACGATCCAGGTTGCACTTCATAAGAACGTTGATTCGATCACCATCATTGTGTTGAAGTCTTGCTCTGAGAAATCCTGTCAACATGACATGGAGGGAAGAAGGAGACTCTAGAAGGGTCGATCTTCTCGAAGATCGAACAACTCACGGAATGAGACATAGGACCATCTCTCGGGTTGAGACACGAGATACACATCAAGAGGGGTGGAAAGTAACGGATGACGAAGGTTCACTAGGTAGACCACAATTCCACACCTAAGAGGGTGGTAAACGATTGTCAACGTAGCGAGGAGTTGAGTTGCCATGATACCACAACGATGCACCTTAGAGAAGGTGACTCGTAGAAATATCCAAGTGGCGAAAAGAATTACCTTTGATTTAAAGATCATTGAAACTCTTTAAACCAGCCTAAGGCAATTCTCGAGCAATCGTTTGGAGGGGGTCGGTAGAGTGGCATACTCGGATTTGGATGATGTGGATTACCTTGTTGAAGACAACGTAATGGATGAATTTGCTTATCACCGGAAATGAAAGAGACCCATGGTAGAATGGCACATTGCCAGTGCAAGCTAGGAACAAAATGCAAATGTTGGGAATGACTCTGGTAACTGGGGAGAGGCTCAACAATAGAGAGTTATTCCACTATTGGAATGGTTATAGCATAACCGAGGAAACTGAGAGCGCTATACAGTTAATGCCGACGATCAAACCTAGCACTTGCGCGTGCTCTCAAGAACTTGAGCAATTCCATAATCATCAAGGTTTTACCAACATCCGTGTCAAGGGTCCGGTAACACAACTTACTACCATGATGAAGGGTGATGGAGGATGCAGATGCAAGGAAGATAACACCTTCTCAGATTTCACCCTTGGCGAGGCCAAGGAAATAAAATCTGGATGATCGACCGAGAGACATTTAGCACTCCGCTTCTAATGTTCTTCTTGATGTGCTAGTGTAACCCATTCATAGATATGGTTTGATATCTAAAACATCAAGTAAAAAGGTCGGACTTCGGGAACACAAAAATCCATAGGGGCAACTAGGGAGTAAATCCTACGAAATCCCTATGGGGAGGTGGCCAACTTCTTCAATCAAGTTACTGCAATAATAGGTCTTTCAGCTGGGAGGTGCTGGCCACGACATCCACTTTATCAGTTATCGAGGGACCAATATTATAGTTCTTGGGAAATGTTCCAAACCATCATATCTGCCTGAGATTCAGATCTGGTTGGTGTCAGGATATTCCAGACTCATCGAGTCTAGGAAGAAAAACGAAAGTTTGCAACACAATTCGACGAGATGACGTTGCGAGATTCTCGGGGAATGAACTACGATAGTAAGCTCCAAAACATGAGCTGGTTCTGCTACACACATGTGAACACGCTGTCCCAGACAAGCATGACCACATAGTAGTCTTATAATAAAACACTACCGAGTTCAGGAGGGGGAACCATCAACGAGGGTATCGAAGTTCTTTCATAATTCCGGATTAGCTCTTATGAAGGAACTCCTTCTCCTTGAACAAATCAATCAGTGGCTTGGTGTGCTAGGGATACATATAGATTGAAGGTTGCAAGTCTTCAAACCACAGAATTCTTCACACGTGTGCATGACTGATTTGGAATGATTCCAAAGAAAGCAACATTGACTTTCTCGAATCCACGGCGGCAACTTGCATCAGATGCACATGAATTAAAGGAAGTCACTACCTTCATCCAAACATATGCTTCATGAGCTAGCATGAACAAATGCTTTCAAAAGTTTCCAACACTAGCTTAATGTTCAACAAAATCATGGAGGAGATAAGGATGTTGTCAATGGGCTCAACAACAATTCATCTAGGTTTCCTTTGAAAAGGAATTCCATAGTTAAGTGAACACGGTGATAGCATTGGTCAGACCAAAGATGTAATGGTGTATGCTCGAGGGATCAACCACGAATAAGACAACCTTACGAGCATCGTTGGTACTGATTTGATTTGACGATAGCCCACACTCAAATCAAAGGATTGATAAGACAATAGGTCCAGCAACAGATCAAAGGGACCAATCGATGAAGATATCATCTTTCTTCAACACACACTACACAAGAATATCCCTTTGGAACGAACTAAGTTAGGCAAGCTTTTATCTTCCAATTTTCCAAGTTGTTGTCTAGCTTAACCAACTAGCTCAGGGATATCCAACACAGATTCTTGGAGAAAGGGTGGTTCACAAGAAACCAACTTGATCACGATCTCAACATAACAGTCAGGAAACAACCCGGTAACACTTCCAAGAAGATATTTGGAAAGTCACGAACCACTGGTATGTTACTAAGCTCGAGAACAATCTTGCTTTTGAGGGCAAGACGACATGATCAAATGAGTGAGGACTTGAAATAATTCCTAACTCATTGGTCGAGGAGTGCACCAGAAATAGGGACTAGGTAGCACAATCAATCTTAGGGTGACGATTCAATAATCAACACGCTAAGAATGAGGTTATCATCCATTTAACTACCAAGCAACAGAGTTGCTAGCAGTATTGATTTCACAAGCCATGAGTCATTTGTCGGCATTCCGGTTACAATAACACAGGAACCGAGGAATGAACAATGATGGCAAGAAGTATCACTGTACCAAGAGTTCATAGGATGGTGTGCAATTCCTATAACAATCCCGATATAAAGATGGTAATACTCCAAGGTAGAGCAGAACAAAAGCTGGATTAGCAATTTGTTCTGCGGAGCACAACTTCTTTGACCCAATCCTGGATATGGAAGAGGTACTGGAGTTTGTTTCTCCTAGTCATTCCGCGATAGAATGGCTTGACGGACCACAAGAGTAATAGGCATCGATAAACGAACGCACGCATACTCTTGACTATCAATTGATAGACGAAGGTCAATAGACAACTAAAGAGGGACAACTCAAAGGAACATATAACTTTCTGAGTTGTGGATGCATAGATTAGTATGTCGAACCAAGTTCAACATAATTCTTCCGGATAACCCATGCAGAAAGGTAGAACTGGCAGAATCATTATATATAATGGAGAACTCATCAAGAGCACTCTTGTTGTCATCTTTTGGTTCAGAAGAACTCCTGCCAAGGATAGTTCATGGTAATTGGAAGAAGGATGTACCACGAACCTCGAGGACTATCGCAAAGGTTACTAATATCCTAAAGGAACTAGCAAACA
Source organism: Triticum aestivum (assembly GCF_018294505.1). Taxonomy (NCBI): domain Eukaryota; kingdom Viridiplantae; phylum Streptophyta; class Magnoliopsida; order Poales; family Poaceae; genus Triticum; species Triticum aestivum. The sequence goes on along the minus strand of NC_057804.1, from coordinate 216,029,362 downwards.
CTATCAACATGAAGTAAGTAGAGTGAATCTCGGGTTCAAAACCCAGGAATAGAATACCTACTACTAAGTGGCATCACGGGATGCTTTCGAGAATAAAAGCCAGAATCATCACACTGGGACACAAAACATGGCTAGACTACTAGATGATCCCCTGAGACACCTAGGGTCATAATTAATAACTCCAACATAAATGTCAAGGCAATAGAATACCTCAACTCAACAATTAGTGTGATTGAGCTGGCATAAAGGAACGTCGAAACCAGAGGGAAAGGATTTTGCAAACGCATCATACTATTTAGAAACCTGGGATGACTCGGACAGCATAACGGCTGTAAATGCTCAGAAAAGATTTGAGACATTCACAAAATGGTGGCACAACCACTCAGAAGCACAATATCAAGGGTTCGAGATCAACAATTAACATATGGAAGTAATAGGAACTGAAACGAGGCTTAAGTCCCACAATCTATAAGTCTACGGATTAGTAACACGTGATCCTGATAGAAAGAAGAGATAGCCTAGTTCTTAATCCCCGTAGAAGAGAAGATGATGACTCAGATCAGAAGGACATGAGGTAAAAGGAGTAAAAGAGCCTTACGTTCCATCCCACAATCAATTCCCTTATATAACTAAAGAATTTCTAGACTCAACTTCGACCAGTTTGGCTTGGTAATCCTACAGGCAGTCAAGCTCTGATACCAACGCTGTCAGGACCCCGACTCAATGCCACATCGATCTAGCATGTAACACCTCATATCACTTTGCGGCCTCACGCACAGTATTCCCGCGGGTGTCGCCTTACCTTTGCCAGGGACCGTTTGCGCCTTTTGGCTCACGTATATGATGATGTCGCTAGCATCCATATGATAAAGAGCCCGGGCTGACATGACTAGTCGTAAACCCAAAGTGGCACAGACTTACAGGGACAGGCATCCATGACCCAGCATCGAACGTGTCGGTCATCAGCAAGTGGGTCCGGGCTGTAGCACTGGGCTAGCAGGACTCCGGTAAACCGGGCTGTAGCGGGCTAACAGGGCTCCGGTACTCAATGCGTGACATTTCCCCAAAGGGACAGACACAGGAACGAAGAAGGACACATGCCGGCTAGCCTAAGTGTTTTAGAGCAGTAGCAAGCTACCATGGCTCGGTGGAAACACTAGGAGACATTTCCCGGTAAGAGAGGCTACCAAAGATAAACAACTAGATGGTCAGATCCCACACATACCAAGCATTTCAATATCATACACACAATATGCTCGATATGTTCAACTACAACATGGCATCACAACATGACTCTACGACTCAAGTAGTTTATTCAGTAGGCTCCGAGGAGCGAGATATTACAAACAGGGGTCTCACGACCCAACATTCAGAGCATACAAATCAAAGCACAAGCAGAAGCTATCATGTCTGAGTACAGACATCTATAAATGAAAAAGGCTGAGAAGCCTGACTATCTACCAAATCCTGCCGAGGCACAAGATCGTAGCTGAGGTAACAAGCTAAACGTCGAAGTTCACGCGGAACTACTAGCGAGACCGAAGTCTCTCTGCAAAAACATAAAATAGGCAAACGTGAGTACAAATGTACCCAGCAAGACTTACATCAGAACTAACTACATATGCATCATTATCAACAAAGGGGATGGTGGGGTTTAACTGCAGCAAGCCAGCTTTGACTCGGTGGCTATCCTAAACTACGACTGCGAGTAACTCATTTGAGGTGGCGCACACGAGTCCACATATTCACCAACCAATACACCACTATGGAACCGCTCCCGTCTCCCTACGAGAACGCCATCCATAGCACTCACGCTTATCTTGCGTATTTTAGAGTATCCACTTTCACTTGTCTATGAACTGATATAAGCAACCCAGAAGTCCTTTTCCGCGGACACGGCTATTCGAATAGATCATATTAACCCTGCAGGGGTGTACTTCTTCACACACGCTCTCACCACTTACCGCCGTTTACACGACATGTACTCGGCAACCTTCAAGCGGAAGCCCAACGTGGGTGTCGGCCACGGCCTGCCTAAACACTCAAGTCTCTAGTCCAGGTTTATCGCCTATTCGGGTTCCATCCATGAGGAGATCCGGCCGGAGTTTCGCTCACAGCCCCAAACGATGTGAACAGGGTTTCGTGACACCAAACGGGCGCCCGGTTTACCCGGCCACGTGCCTACCGCATCACAGCCCACCCCTACGGTCAGCGCTGCGCACGGCCTCCAGCATACTACAAACACCAGAAACTACTTGCAACTCCTGGACAGAGGACAAGGGTGATTAAGAAGCCGAGAGGGTCCATTGGTTTCGGGCCCAATGCGTGGTAGTAGCTGAATCATGGATCACAAACACAGAACTCGGTTCCTGAGGACGGCTTCAATGAGACAACCCACCATGTACTCCTACATGGCCTCTCACCGCTACCTTTACCAAATCGTGTTCACACACTTAGCTCACACACAGTAGGACATGTTCACACACCTCTGATTCATCCCCGATGAATCAGACCTGACTCAACTCTAAGCAGTAGCAGGCATGACAAACAAGCATGAATGAGTAGGCACAACAGGGCTCAAACAACTCCTACTCATGCTAGTGGGTTTCATCTATTTACTGTGGCAATGACAGGTCATGCAAAGGATAAAGGGGTTCGGCTACCGCAGCAAGTAACAGATGAATCGGTGTTGTCCTAATGCAGTAAAAGAGAGCAGGAGCGAGAGAGTGGGATTTTATCGGAATGAACAAGGGGGTTTTTCTTGCCTGGCACTTCTGAAGATAACATTGAGTCTTCATCAGTGTCAACGATCACATCATCGGTATCACGTCTATCGAGAGGGGACAAATACCGGCAACACAAAAGGGAACACAATCAATGCAATGCACAATATGATGCATGATCATGACATGGCAAAATGAATGTGTTTTGAGCTAATGCAACTAGCAACAGATTAAATGAAGTTGGTTTGAATACAAGATTCAAATTCAAACTCCATATGTGATTATTTAAATGCCCTTTATATGATTTGTGCTAAACAGCATCTATAAGTTGTTCTAACATGCATGAAAATGGTACAGATGGATTCCTTGAATTTTTCTGATAATTTTTCATATATAAATTATTTAATTTGGAGTTACGGTTGAATTACTATGAATTTTTGAAGTTTTGAACATTTTCTGGAATTTCCTGAATAATATAAATCCAAAAATGAATTATGGCGTCAGCACCACGTCACGGTGACGTCAGCAGGGTCAACTGGGCTGGCTCGGGTCAAACCTGACGTGTGGGGGCCACACGTCAGTGACACAGGACCTAATCCCAGTCAAACCCAGCGCTGACTGGGGTTTGACCAGGGGTGGGGCCCACAGTCAGTGGCCTAGGGGGTTGGTTAGTGCGTCATTAGTGGCTAATGACAGCGCCACGTCACTGGCCACCGGAGTTCGACCGGCGGCGACCCGAAACGCGGCGGATGTTCACCGGGGTTGCGCTACGGGCGGCGGCTGGACGCGCGAAGGCCACCAGAAGGTAGCCCGTACACGGCCGCACCTAGCTGGCTGCACGAGGGGCCGCGGGGTGGCCGGAGACGACGGCGGCGAGCACTTCCACGGTGGCCGGAGTTCGGGCGCGAACGGTGGCGAAGCTACGGCGCACTAGAGGAGAAAATGAGGAGGGCTACGTGCTCCTGGGGGTTCACCGAGCACGGTGACGTGCTCAGGCGCGGGCTGCGGTGGCCCTGGCCACGGCGGCGCCATGGCCGGCGGCGATGGGGTTTCGGTCTTGGTGGATAACCTAGCTACGGCGCGCGAACGACGAAACAGAGAGGGGGAAACGGACGGAGAGCTCACGTAGACCCTGTAGAGGTGGACGACGAGCTTGAGGGAGGCCGGACGGGGACGAATTTGACGGCGGCGATCCACGGTGGCCGAGGAGGGGAACGGCGAAGCTGGCCCCATCCAGGGCTTCCGGCGCCTTCCGTCTTGGTGAGGAGGAAGAGGGAGGACCGGCGGAGCTTTGGGAGGCGTCGGGGAGGCGAGGCGGTGGTTGTGGCCGCGGCGAACGGCATCGGTGGCGACGGGTCCGTTCGGGCGAGTGAGGGAGAGAGGAAGCAGAGGAGGGGGGGAGAGTTCGGGAGGGTGAGGGAGTTCCAGGGGGGTGGCGTGGCACACATGGAGGCGTCCGGGGTGTCGAGGTGGAGCGGCAAGCAGGAGGTGGCCGGGGCGTGCGCCGGCGTGCGTCGGCCACGCGCCTGTGCCTACTGG
>NC_057804.1:215991067-216025062 GCF_018294505.1 Triticum aestivum | reverse complement strand
AGTTCGGGAGAGTGAGGGAGTTCCAGGGGGGTGGCGTGGCACGCATGGAGGCGTCCGGGGTGTCGAGGTGGAGCGGCAAGCAGGAGGTGGCCGGGGCGTGCGCCGGCGTGCGTCGGCCACGCGCCTGTGCCTACTGGCGCGAGGAGGAAGGCGACAGGGGGGGGAAGTGGAGATGGGCTGGGCCGTGCTGCTGGGCCAGGTGGGCTACCAGGTGAGCGCCAGGTAGTCCTTCTCTCTCTTTCTATTTCTGTTTTTATTTATCTATTTTGTTCTGTGTTGTTTTAGTTTAGTAAAATACTAAACCATTTTATAAAATCCTGAAAATAGTTATGTGGCTAGAGTTAAAATATACCAAACCACATAAAATGTTCCAGTAATTATTGGACATATATTATTTATATATCAAATATATATCCAATGCAAATAGCTATTTATTCAATTCAAAGGCCCAAAATAATTAACTCTAAGATACCAAAAATATTGTTTTGAGTTTTACCTCTTTGCAATATTTTCAGAGACTAAGAGGAACATTTTCTTGGACTTCTTTGAGGAGATTTTAATGTTGATCATTTTTAGAAGGTTTCTGAGGCTTTGAAAATTCCTCAATTCAAATTTCATTTGAATAAAAACATGATGCTCACATGAGGTCTAGCCTAGTGCATAACAGGACCAGGGATGTGACAGTTTCACTGCTGCTTGGAACATCTGGATCATCAGAAATGGAAAGGTTTTCAGAAATGAAAAGCCTCTTTTTAGGATTTGGAGGCACAACTTCATCCATGACATGACCCTGTTAACTCATAGGATCAAATGTAAATTCAAGGATAGCTACGTGGAATGGCTGACTAATTTGCCCTAGTTGTTTGTATAGTCTAACCTTTTCCCTGTATACTTGATGTAAGTTTTCTTTTTTCTTTGTTTTTAGTTTGTAAAGGACTGTTTTCTTGGTTTTAATAAAGAGAGTTGTGAGGCTTTTGCCTTGCAGTATATAGTCAAAAAACGTTCTTTCTTATCAACTCTTTGTCCTAGAACAGCACCAACAACATAATCACTAGCATCACACATAATCTTAAAAGGCAAGTTCCAATCAGGTGGTTGAACAACAGGTGCAGTGATTAAGGCTTTCTTTAGTGTTTCAAAGGCTTCCAAGCAATCATCATCAAACACAAAGGGAATATCCTTTTGCAAAATATTTGTAAGAGACCTAGAAATTTTAGAAAAGTCTTTGATAAACCTCCTATAGAAAACAGCATGACCAAGGAAACTACATATACCTTTGATATCTTCAGAACATGGCATTTTCTCAATTGCATCAACCTTGGCTTTGTCCACCTCAATGCCTCTTCTAGAAATTATATGGCCCAAAACAATACCTTCGTTAACCATAAAGTGGCACTTCTCCCAATTCAAGACAAGATTTGTTTGTTCACATCTCTGCAAAACTCGATTAAGATTGCTTAAACAATCATCAAAAGACTTCCCATAAACATAAAGTCATCCATGAAACCTCATCGATATTTTCAAAAAAATCAGAGAATATAGCAGTCATACATCTTTGAAAGGTAGCAGGTGCATTACATAAACCAAAAGACATACGTCTATAAGCATAAGTTCCAAAAGGACAAGTAAAAGTGGTCTTTTCTTGGTCAGGTTGTGAACAGGTATTTGTGAAAAACCAGAATATCCATCAAGGAAGCAAAAATGTGCGTGCTTAGATAATCTTTCTAACATTTGATCAATAAATGCAGAGGATAATGATCTTTTCTAGTGGCTTTGTTTAATTTTCTATAATCAATTACCATTTTGTAGCCTGTGACAATTCTTTGTGGAATAAGCTCATTCTTATCATTAGGAACAACAGTAAAACCTCCCTTCTTAGGGACACAATGAACAGGACTTACCCATCTACTATCAGCTATAGGATAGATTATACCTACTTCCAGAAGTTTCAATATTTCTGTTCTTACCACTTCTTTCATCTTTAGATTTAACCGATGTTGGTGATCAACAACGGGTTTAGCATGAGGTTCAATATTAATCTTGTGCTGACATAGAGTGGGACTAATTCCCTTAAGATCATCAAGAGTATATCCAATAGCAGCTCTGTGCTTCCTTCGAACTTTTGAAAGTGCAGCTAATCCCTGGTTTTGGTAATTCTTAACAACATATAGTTCATTGAACTAATGCTCTTTCAAGATGATCATTTCAGAAAGTTCAATGATTGGCATGGCATGGACTAGAGATGTGTACCCATCAAAATACTAAGGACACATATTGGCAAGAAGCTCAAGACTCTACATTTTCATTTTAGTGATCCAAGATCACATTGAGTCCATAGGAAAGCCAATACTATTAAAAGGGGATGAGGTGTTGCTTAATGGCTTACTTGCTCAAAATGCTTAGTGATATGTTCCAAAACCTTCAACCACTTTCTCACATCCACATATGTCCTAAACCTAAAAGTCAAATTCGGCCCCACAGTTTCGATTTATCTGGCGCCACCGATTTTCATTTGACATAGCCACTGCCACAAACCCTAGTTACTTCGATCTCACCGATAGGGATCTCGGTCTCACCGAGATGGGATTGCAAACTCCCTGTTTCCTTTTTGTAACATTTCGGTCTCATCGAAATGGGCAAATCGGTCCCACCGAGTCTGCATTGCAAACTCCTTGTTTCCTTTTTGTAACACTTTGATCCCACCGAAGTGAGCGAATTGGTCCCACCGAGTTTGCTTGACCAACCCTCTATGTGCCTATTGCTAAAATCGGTCCCACCGAGTTTATGTGATCGGTCACACAAAGATTATGTTATGCCCTAACCCTAGCACATCGGTCTCACCGAGATGACTATATCGGTCCCACCGAAAACTCTAACGTTCGCATTTTTACCTGGATCGGTCTGACCGAGTTTGCTGATTAGGTCCCACCGAGTTGGGGAATCTATGTGTAATAGTTAGATTTTGTGTGGAGGATATATATTCCCCTCCACCCATTCTTCATTTGTGAGGAGAGCCATCAGAACATACCTACACTTCCACTACTCATTTTCTAAGAGAGAGCCACCTACTCATGTGTTGAGACCAAGATATTCCAATCCTACCACAAGAATCATGATCTCTAGCCTTCCCCAAGTTGCTTTCCACTCAAATCATCTTTCCACCATAACCAAATCTATGAGAGAGAGTTGAGTGTTGGGGAGACTATCATTTGAAGCACAAGAGCAAGGAGTTCATCATCAACACACCATCTATTACCTTTAGGAGAGTGGTGTCTCCTAGATTGGTTAGGTGTCACTTGGGAGCCTCCGTCAAGATTATGGAGTTGAACCAAGAAGTTTGTAAGGGCAAGGAGATCGCCTACTTCGTGAAGATCTACCCTAGTAAGGCAAGCCCTTCATGGGCGATGGCCATGGTGGGATAGGCAAGGTTGCTTCTTCGTGGACCCTTCGTGGGTGGAGCCCTCCGTGGAGTCATGCAACCGTTGCCCTTTGTGGGTCGAAGTATCCATCAACGTGGATGTACGATTTTACCACCTATCGGAACCACGCCAAAAATCTCCGTGTCAACATTGCGTTTGCTCCCTCCAAACTCCTCCCATTTACTTTCTTGCAAGTTGCATGCTTTACTTTCCGCTGCCCATATACTCTTTGCATGCTTGCTTGAATTGTATTCAGATTGCTTGACTTGTACTAAGTTGCTAAAATCTGGCAAGAACTAAAATTGGGAAAAGGTTAAATTTTTATTTGGTCAAGTAGTCTAATCACCCCCCCCCCCTCGAGACATACTTTCGATCCTACAAGTGGTATCAGACCTTTGGTCTCCATTTGCCTTGATTTCCATAGCTTTGGTGATCATAGCCTTGGTTTCACAACCTAGGACAGTATGGCATCTAGCGAGGGAAATTACCACCATAGAGGTCCTTACTTTGATGGTACTAATTTTACTAGTTGGAAACATAAGATGAAAATGCATATTCTTGGACATAACCCCGCCATTTAGGCTATTGTGTGTATTGGTTTGCAAGGTGAATTCTTTGATGGGAGAGAACCGAACCATGAAGCTACCGCGGAAGAATTGAAGATGTTGCAATACAATGCTCAAGCTTGTGATATCCTCTTCAAGGGATTGTGCCCCGATGAATTCAACAAAATCAGCCGTATTGAGAATGCAAAGGAAATTTGGGATACTTTGATTGATATGCACGAAGGTACCGACTCCGTCAAGGAATCCAAGTTGGAAGTTCTTCAAAGTCAACTTGACAAGTTCAAAATGAAGGATGGTGAAGGTGTCGCTGAAATGTACTCGAGGCTTGCTCTCATCACAAATGAGATTGCCGGCTTATGAAGTGAAGAGATGACCGACAAATTCATCATCAAGAAGATCTTGAGAGCTTGGATGGAAAATATGATACCATGTGCACATTGATCCAAATGATGCCAAACTACAAAGATCTCAAGCCAACCAAAGTCATTGGAAGAATTGTTGCTCATGAGGTGTCACTCAATGTCGTGGAAAGGTCATGGCAGATGTCCTAGCAAAAGGACTTAGTCATGGAGCCATCGCAACTAGGAAGCTTAAAGGGGTTAAAATGGGACAAAGGACACGGGATTTTATACTGGTTCGGCCCCTTGCAGTGAAGGTAAAGGCCTAATCCAGTTTGAGGTGGTATTGCTTATGTCTCGATTACCAGGGAGCGAATTCGCTTGACCTAGCTTTCAATCTGATATTACTTGTCTTGAATCACCGTCGGGTCGTCCCTTTATATACAGAGGTCGATGCCCAGCGGCTCACAGAGTCCCGGTCAGCTCATAAACAGTGTCCGGCTCTGTGACTATCTATTCTTGCCTTACAATACAAGTCATACATACATGGCGGTTTATCTCTACGGGTGAGGGAGTCCTGGATTAGCGGGTATCCGGACAGCCGGACTGGGTACAACATCCGGACTATTGAAGCGTGAAGATACAAGACTCAAGACTTCGGCCCGTGTCCAGATGGGACTCTCCTTGGCGTGGAAGGCAAGCTTGGCAATCCGGATATTGTGTTTCCTTTCTTGTAACTGACTCCATGTAAACCCTAGCCCTCTCCGGTGTCTATATAAACCGGAGAGGTTGGTCCTTAGAAGGCCGATCATAATTACAATCATACCATCATAGGCTAGCTTCTAGGGTTTAGCCTCTACGATCTCGTGGTAGATCTACTCTTGTACTACCCATATCATCAATATTAATCAAGCAGGAAGTAGGGTTTTACCTCCATTGAGAGGGCCCGAACCTGGGTAAACATCTGTGTCCCTTGCTTCCTGTTACCATCAGCCTTGACGCACAGATCGGGACCCCCTACCCGAGATCCATGGGTTTTGACACCGACATTGGTGCTTTCATTGAGAGTTCCTCTGTGTCATTGCAGCAAGGCTCGATGGCTCGTCTCGTCATCAAGGACAACATCACCTCGGAAGGAGCTCTAGCTATAGGCCAAACTCTCCGACTTGGCGGCTTTATCGTGGCCGCCCCGTCGGCGGTAGCGTCGACGATGGCCTCTCGGGTCATCAATCATAACCTTCGTGTTAGTTTAGAACTCGCCGAACAAATGGATCCAATGGATCTCTCCTCCCTCAATGAGCTCTTGGATCGCATTGCCGCTCTAGGAGTCGCTATAGATTACGACCGGGTCGGGCTCAAACCCGATCAGAGGGACATTAGATCCCCACCGGCCACCCATGAGATAGCGATAGTGGAGGAGCCTCACACGGACCGTCCCTCGACTTTGAGGACGAATCATGTCCGGATCACCGGATTCTCTGAGCCGAAAACCTGCTCAGAGGGAGACATGACCCAGGTCCCGGACTTAGAATCGGGCATTGGGCCGAAGAAATGGGGCGATACCCCGAATCTCGAGTTGTCGGTCTCGAAGCTTCCTGCTCCCCTGGGTGTTAGCTCGGATCAGAATCCGGATTCAGCTAATAGCACCTACAAGGACATAAACCGCCTCTCCCGCATCCGGCAAGAGCTCCAGGAGACTGTACATCACTACTGGGCCAGATTCCTCCTTGCACTTAACAAGGTCAAGGACTGCCGCGAGGAGAATATAGTCTTACTCTTCTGCAAAAACTGCACGGACAAATGACTCCTCAATGCTATAAGCCGTCGTGACATAGTACGCGTTGCGGATTTGGCAATCATAGTACAGAAGTACTATGCGATGGAAAGTGCCTGGAAAACCCAAACTGAATTTTGGGATAGTACGGCTCTCACCAAGACCTTTGTCCGAACTAAACGGGCGAACTCCCGTAAGCCGGCCAATCATGTCCCCAAGAGACCAAAGTACACCCTAGGGCAGGGAACCGTATTGGAAGAATGGCTCAATGGACCATGTAAACTCCACAGCACTCTGGGCACGACACCAACTCATAGCCTTAGAGCATGTTGGATACTCTGGCAGGTTGCAAAAAGTGGCGAGGACCTTCTCGCAAGCCATAAAGCAGAACAACATCCCGCCAACGAACACATTGCGGTATTGACTGTCTTCGAGACTTTCGCCTCGAAAAATAGGCGCAAGCGAGCTCATTGAAGCTCCGCCGAAATTTGCCAGGTGGCAAAGACAAACCCCTGGAATGACGTTGCTATAACTTTCAATGCCAGTGATGAGCCTCGATTCCAGATTGTCCGGGCACCGGCCGCCCTGGTCCTTAGCCCAATCGTGGATGGCTTCCGGCTCACTAAGGTACTCATGGATGGCGGAAGTGGATTGAACTTGATCTATGAAGAAACGCTCAACAAAATGGAAATTGATAAAAGCCGCATTGAGCAAAGCGGCACCACCTTCAGGGGAATCATCCCCAGTCAGGAAGCACGGTGTGCGGGAAAAATCACACTCGATGTGGTGTTCGGCACTCCGGAAAATTACAGGCCCGAAGAAATCACATTCCAAGTGGCCCCTTTTAGCAGCGGATACCACGCCCTTTTGGGGCGGGACGCATTCACAAGCTTTCAAGCCATACCCCATTACGGGTACATGAAGCTTAAAATGCCCGGGCCCAATGGAATCATCACTCTAGCCAGTGATCCGGACGTCGCACTCCGCGCCGAAAATAAAACCGCAGCACTGGCCCTGGAAGCATTATCCAAAGCCCTAGCAGCTGAAGAATTAACGATGCTACGGGCCATCGTGGACAGGGACGACGTGATACTCGACAAGCGACCCAAGTCCACCTCATTTAAACCCGCAGACGAAATAGTCAAATTCCAAGTCCATCCAACGGACCCCATGAAGACAGCTTCCATCGGGACATAGTTGAGCCCCGCAATACACGCCGCACTACGGGAATTTTTACGCGAGAATTGGGATATTTTTGCCTGGCACCCATCGGACATGCCGGGCATCCCGCGTGGATTGGCCGAGCATACCCTTAACATACTAAAGGGATACCAACCTGTCAAACAGACCCTAAGGCGATTCTCAGAGCCCAAACGACAAACAATGGGGGATGAGCTAGCCAAGCTACTCAAGGCCGGATTCATCAGAGATATTAAACATCCGGATTGGCTGGCAAATTTGGTGATGGTACCAAAGAAGGACAAATCCTGGCGCCTATGCGTCAACTTTAAAGACCTCAACAAGGCTTGCCCCAAGGATCCCTTTCCCCTCCCTCGCATCGATCAAATCATCGGTGCCACAGCTAGACACGACTCGCTGTGTTTTCTCGACGAATACTCTGGATACCATCAAATAAAGATGGCAGAGTCCGACCAAGCTGCAACAGCCTTCATAACGCCATATGGCCCTTTTTGCTTCAACACTATGCCTTTCGGGCTTAAGAATGCCGGCGCAACTTATCAACACATGATTCAAACATGCCTGGAAAAAAAATCGGCAAAACAGTAGAAGCATATGGGGACGACGTGGTCATAAAAACAAGACACATCGAAACCCTAATAGACAACTTGAGGCTTACATACGATAACCTCTGGACATACGACATCAAGTTGAATCCGGAAAAATGCGTTTTCGGCGTCCCTTCGGGGAAGCTGCTGGGCTTCATTGTTTGCAATAGAGGAATTGAAGCGGATCCGGCAAAAATCTGAGCTCTGTCGCAGTTGGCTATACCAACAGACCTCAAGCACATCCAGAAACTAGCTGGATGCGTGGCCGCTATGAGCCGCTTTATATCCAGGTTAGGAGAAAAGGCATTGCCTCTTTTCCGCCTCCTTCGGCGCACCAAACACTTCTTGTGGACGGATGCAGCCGCGGCCGGACTAGATGAAATAAAGACCTTATTGGCCAGTAATCCAGTCCTAACAGCGCCAAATACCGGCGAACCTATGCTATTATACATAGCTGCAACACATCAAGTGGTAAGCGCAGTGCTCGTCATCGAGCGAGAGGTGGACGGATACAAATTCCCGCTTCAAAAGCCGGTTTATTACGTATTGACGGTCCTCACTCCATGCAAATCCCGATACCCACACTATCAAAAAATAGCATACGCGGTCTTCATGGCATCCCGGAAGCTGTGACACTACTTTCAAGAGTGTTCGATTACGGTGGCCTCCGAAGTACCACTCAATGACATAATTAATAACCGCGATGCTACGGGCCGGATTGCTAAATGGGCTATCGAGCTCCTGCCGTTCGACATAATATACAAACCACGGCGAGCCATTAAGTCACAAGTACTGGCTTACTTTGTCGCCGAATGGACAGAAGCTGAACTCCCTAAAGAGTACGGCGCGTACTCCAACTGGATCATGCACTTCGACGGTTGCAAAATGCTGTCCAGATTGGGAGCAGGGGTAGTCCTGACATCTCCCACCGGAGACACGGTCCAGTATGTCCTTCAAATATTATACATAGACTCTAACAATGCAGCCGAATACGAGGTGTTGTTGCATGGTCTTCGGATGGCAGTCTCTATGGGCATCCAACGCCTAGAAGTGCGCGGGGATTCAAACCTCGCAATATCACAAATAAACGGAGAATTTGATGCCAAGGATCCGAAAATGGCAGCCTACCGCAATGCCGTCCTCAAAATGTCAGCTCGGTTTGAGGGGCTCGAATTCCACCATGTGGCTCGAGAAAACAATCAAGCGGCGGACGTCCTCGCCCGCATCGGTGCCAAACGCGACCCTGTCCCACCTAACATATTCCTGGAAAGGTTGTTCAAGCCGTCCGTAGTATGGGAAGGGGAGTCCGGCAACACCAGTACGGATCCGAACACACCCCCAGATTCTGAACCATCCGACACAATCGGAGGCTCTGCCACCAAAATAATATCTTCGGCCCACGAAATCATGGTCGTAATTGCCCCATGGACTGAGCCTTTCCTGGCCTACCTAAATAGGCAGGAGCTCCCCGAATACCAAAACGAAGCACGTTGCATAGTCCGGCGTTCTAAAGCTTAAAAGGTCCATGAAGGGAACTCTATAAGAAAAGCACGACCGAAGTGCTCCAAAGGTGCATCTCCGAAGAGGAAGGGCGGCAACTCTTGTCTGAAATCCATGACGGACTAGGCGGACACCATGCCGCGGCTCGAGCGCTAGTCAGCAAGGCCTTCCGTACAGACGCACAGGACCTTGTCCAACATTGCGTCGGTTGCCAGCTCTTCGCCAATCAGAGTCATATGCCCCCTACCGCTCTCCAAACAATCCCCATAACTTGGCCCTTCACGTTCTGGGGGCTGGATATGGTCGGACCCCTTAAAAGGGGGAGCCATAAGAAAAAATACTTATTGGTCATGGTGGACAAGTTCACCAAATGGATAGAAGCCAAACCAGTTAAAATGGCCGAATCCGGACCTGTGATAGACTTCATATCCGGGGTCATACACCGATACGGTGTCCCCCACAGCATCATCACTGATAATGGCTCAAATTTCATAGCCGCTGAAGTGAAAACTTGGTGCGGCAAAATGGGCATTAAGCTCAACTACGCTTCCGTCTACCACCCCCAAACAATCGGCCAGGTCGAACGGGCAAACGGTCTCATCATGAGTGGCATCAAACCTAGACTAGTGCGATCTTTAACAGAATCGGATACGCACTGGGTAGAGGAGCTCGACTCCGTACTCTGGGGGCTGCGGACCACACCGAATCGCACCACCAGTTATACACCATTTTTTATGGTGTACGGTGCGGAAGTAGGACTACCCTGCGACATAATACATGATTCGCCACGCGTACGCATGTATGAAGAGAAGGAAGCCGAGTTAGATCGGCAGGATAACTTCGATGCCCTGGAGGAGGAGCGCGATGTCGCAAAAGCCCGTTCCGCATTCTATCAGCAGCAGGCTTGACGATATCAAAGCAGAGAAGTGCGGGCCAAAACTTACAATATTGGCGAGCTTGTTCTACACCTACCAGAGAAGAAGAAGGACAAACTCAAACCCAAGTGGGAAGGTCCCTTCATCATTGACAAAGTTCTCACCGGAGGAGCGTACCGTTTACGTAATGCATCCGATAACAGACTCGAGCCGAATCCATGGAACGCGGCCAGACTCCGGAGATTCTACGCCTAACGTCGAACTCAGTGTTCGCTCCTTACCCCTCCTTTTTAATTATGCTCCACCCCTTTTCTCTCCTTTCTCAGCCCTTTTTTCTCTTCACACAAAGTATTTAATACAGTGCGGACTCCCGGATCACTCCGGCCGTAATATGTGTGTAAGCTATACCTGGGGGTTCCTATTCGGAAGCTAGACATAATTACTTTAAATGGCTTTTTGCCCATCGCATATGCGTTCTTTTCCCATATGTGCCTTTTCTTCACCATTATATGCATCGATATGACTTAAGATGTGGCCAAGATGGGTTGCCTGGCTCTTGTGTTTATGCCCTACGTTCCCGTTAATTCGGCTAGGGCATAAGGGGAGCACCTCTGTGATTATTACTGCCGGTTCAGCCGGATGTGTACCTCAGACTGGGTGAAGCCGAAAGCTAGTTTCCTTAAGAGAATATTCGATTGGTGAACAAAGGATGTATTCGTTGGTTACAACAAAAAAACCTAGACGTTTTGTATCATGCGCCATCGTTTGCAGTCCGGACATGTGCATCGACACATGCATACCCAGGGAAAGGAACCCCTAACGGAACTATTCTCCCTGGAAGATGTTTCTTGCTATCCATGTAATATAACATAACTAGTTGGGTACTTGTCTGTTCAAGCACTTATGACCCCTATGCTTGGTCTCCACGCATACCCCGGTTTTTGTATAACTGAGCGGGTATTCGAACACAACCCGGACTGTAGGATCCGGGGGCTGAAGCGAAAAGGTCCGCCATGACAAATGATTTTTATCCGGCTAGGGGCTACTTATGCCAATTAAATTACACAGTCACTGGGACTGACTATATTCCTCCTCTATACCATCTAACAGGCTATCTAGCCTACAATCCTATTGAGAATACTTAGAGGCTAACGCTACCTGGTCATATACCAGACTCATGGGAATTTCTTGCCCATCGAGCCCCGCCGGTCCTACTTCGGCCATATGGTTCGGGTCCAGCTTGGTGTAGCGCGTCTTCACCATCGCCCAGGCTTCTCTCGCACCTTGCCGGCAGGCTGATATCTTCCACAGACGGAAGCGCCACCGGGCTCCTTGAAGCAGGTCCGTGAGCTCCCCCATGCCATTCGGCAGGAGGCTTGATGGCCACAAGGCCTGAGCAATGCCGTGCATCACCCGCCGAGTGCACTCGTGCAAATGCGAAAGTTCTTGCAGCAAATCACTTGCAGATGCGGGCATCTCCTCTTCAGGGCGACCCGTCAACATTCCTGCAAGATAAATCCTTTCAACATACTTCCTTGCCGAACTATCATACAGTTCGTTTGAGCACTTACCATAAATGCCGCGGCGAAGCCTTTTGTTCTCCTTCACGGAGTCCGCTAGTTGAGCACGGACGTCCTTTAATTCCACGTCCAGCCGAATATTGGCATCTTGTAGCTTGTTCTTCTCTTGTGTAACTTGCGTAAGGATGCGCTCGCCAGCCTTTAGCTGCCTTTTGAGATGTGAGTCATCATCCGTTACGCCCTTCGGATTCACCCCGGGATTGTCTGCAGAATTTTCTGTTAGACTAATCACACCAGCCATTTACTAACTAGTACATCTGCATACAATTGAGACAAATACTACCAGAGGGGAGCTTCTGGGATTCCTCTAACTGAGCAACGGCGTCCATCAGTTAGGCCTTACATGCCTCCAGCTCCCGAGCCAATTATTCATTCTTGTCCACAAGGACATGTGCATATATTGATCCTTCAAACAGTTGTCCCAACTATTCCAAGTCTCAGGGGCTACTGCTATACATACTTATCAAAAATTTCTTACCCATATATCTTTGGTATTCTGGTTCGTCGCTTGGGAAAGCCCGGCTTGAGCAGCTCGGACGTATGCGTCCGCTGAACTGAAGGCATTAAAAGCCTCTTCGGAAAAGATGTTGTTCCGAAGCACGGCCCTCCGGCGCTGGTGATTCATGGCGCTCTCCACTTTGGAATTCGTGGCCGAACACATATCCGCATCCTCTATCGGGGAACTATGCGGTACTAGCCCCATGTCTGCCTCCGCCCTCCAAACCGGTTCTGGAACCTGGCTGGTGGAGGCGTGATTGGCGGGATCCCCGGATATAGTCCGGTTGTTCCTCTTCCTGCCAGACACAAAGGGCGTTGTCATATTTCAAATTCTATAATCGCAGGACAGGTTATTACTTTACCTCTGCAGCGGTGTGTCAACCCTCACCGCCTTCCTCTTGAGCCTGCCCGATCCGGACGCCCATGGTTGACGAGTCCCTAGGGGCTCGGCCCCTCGCTCCGACCGTCGTCTCTGCAAATAGTATGATGCCTCGAGGGTAAATCATAATACCTGAGGGGAGTACTCTTCGGAGGATAGGTTTTTTAGTTCGGCTTACACGCGACACAGGGAGCAGTCCAGGATAGTTGGCCATAATGGCCACTAAAGCGCCATCCCAGCTCGCTTGATAAAATACCCCGTTGACAAGCTCCACAGTGATATCCGGATCTTCTTTGAGTCCCGAATCTAGGGCCCTTCCGGGGTCCTCTGGTTGCGGGAAGGGGCTGAAGATTCCTTCTACGGCCCTCCTCAGTTCCTGCTCGGAAGCATTGGTGCAAGTAATCTTAGCAGAAGGACGCTAAAGTAAGTGAAGCAGGGAAAAGAATGGTAAGATACCCACTCTGGGGGGTTGTACATGGAGAATTCATCCCGCGTTTTAATGCGAAGGAATTCATCTTCTTCTCCTTTGTATAAATCGGACAATATCCTTGCCAAAGCATTGGCGGAGTCCGGACCCTTACGACCGCAGCGGGTGGCGTCGTCTTCCCCGTTGAAGTGCCACATGGGCTTCCCCCGATATTGAAGCGGTTGCACTCCCCGCCTTATTGTAGGACCTTGAAGTATGTCTAGACGGGGGGTGATTAGACTACTTGACCAATAAAAACTTAACCTTTTCCCAATTTTAGAGTTTGGCAGATTTTAGCTATTTTAGGACAAGTCAAGCAATCATCACACAATTCAAGCAAGCATGCAAAGAGTGTATAGGCAGCGGAAATTAAAGCATGCAACTTGCAAGAAAGTAAAGGGAAGGGTTTGGAGGATTCAGACGCAATGGGAGACATGGATGTTTTTGGCGTGGTTCCGATAGGTGGTGCTATCGTACATCCACGTTGATGGAGACTTCAACCCACGAAGGGTAACGGCTGCACGAGTCCTCGGAGGGCTCCACCCACGAAGGGTCCACGAAGTAGCAACCTTGTCTATCCCACCATGTCCGTCGCCCACGAAGGACTTGCCTCACTAGCGGTAGATCTTCACGAAGTAGGCAATCTCCTTGCCCTTACAAACTCCTTGGTTCAACTCCACAATCTTGTCGGAGGCTCCCAAGTGACACCTGGCCAATCTAGGAGACACCACTCTCCAAGAAGTAACAAATGGTGCGTTGATGATGAACTCCTTGCTCTCGTGCTTCAAATGATAGTCTCCCCAACACTCAACTCTCTCTCATAGGATTTGGATCTGGTGGAAAGAGGGTTTGAGTGGAAAGCAACTTGGGGAAGGCTAGAGATCAAGATTCATATGGTAGGAATGGAATATCTTGGCCTCAACACATGAGTAGGTGGTTCTCTCTCAGAAATGGTAAGTTGGAAGTGTAGGTTTAGTCTGATGGCTCTCTCCACGAATGAAGAGGAGGTGGAGGGGTATATATAGCATCCACACAAAATCTAACCGTTACACACAATTTACCAAACTCGGTCAGACCGATTTAGTAAACCTAGGGACTGTTAGTGATTTTCGGTGGGACTGACATGCATCCCGGTGAGACCGATTCGGTTAGGGTTAGGGCATTACACAAACTCGGTGAGACCGATTACACAAACTCGGTGAGACCAATTTGGTAATAAGCTTTCCAGAGAGTTGGTCAGGTAAACTCGGTGGGACCGATTTGCTCTTTTCGGTGAGACCGAAATGTTACAAAAAGGAAACAGAGAGTTTACATTGCAATCTCGGTGGGACCGATCGCTCACTTCGGTTAGACCGAAACGTTACGAAGGGAAACAGAGAGATTGCAACCCCATCTCGGTGAGACCGAGATCCCTATCGGTAAGACCGATTTGCTTAGGGTTTGTGGCAGTGGCTATGACTTTTGGAATCGGTGGCGCCGGATAGAAAGAATCGGTGTGACCGATTTTGGCTTTAGGTTTAGGTCATATGTGGATGTGGGAAAGTAGTTGAGGGTTTTGGAGCATATCACTAAGCACATGAAGCAAGAGGCTCATTAAGCAACACCTCATCCCTTCTTGATAGTATTGGCTTTTCCTATAGACTCAATGCGATCTTGGATCACTAAAATGTAAAATGAAGAGTCTTGAGATTTTGAGCTTGAGCCAATCCTTTGTCCTTAGTATTTTGAGGGATCCACTTTCATCATCCATGCCATGCCATTCATTGAGCTTTCCTGAAACAATAGTCTTGGAATAGCATTAGCTCAACGAGCTATATGTTGTTATGAATTACCAAAACTACCTAGGGATAGTTGCACTTTCAATCTCCCCCTTTTTGGTAATTGATGACAACATATAGATCAAAGCTTCGACAAATGATAATAAAATTTAAATAACATCGTCTCTTTGAGAAGTATGTGATAAGCAAGAGCTCCCCCTAAATTTGTGCATAGTTTTAGATTTGCTTTGGACTGCAAATGCACAATGAATTAGGCTCATGGGTTACTCTTCAATGTCACATACATCTTGGTGGAGCGCTCAAAATAATAAACAAAGAATACATGCACTCATCACCAAGCATAGTGAGTGATCACATAAGATAGATAGGATAATATCATCAAACATGCATAAGTGTAGCTTATGATCAAACACATGATCATCAATGTCTCACAAGCAGAGTATCTCAACCAAAAGCAAACAAAGATTGAAAAACCACCAAATAAAGCAAGAGAGAACAAAAGCAACACTCTCTCTCTCGAAGCCTATGATCTATACATTTTTCTCCCCCTTTGGCAACAAGTTACCAAAAAGTTCATTGAAAATGCATAGTGCTAGATCGACTCTCAGGCTTGATCTTCTGGTGGTGGTGTCCTGATAACTCCTAGGACGAAGGCTTCAGTTGATGTAGAGGGTGCTGGAGTTCATGCTAAAGCTGGTTGCACTGGAGCTGAAGGGGCAGTAGCTGGTGCTGAAGATGTTGCTCTAGTGTTTGTCACTGGCACTGCAACTGACCTCTGGGCTCTGGGCACTCTGGCAAACACATTTGTGGTAGTCTTGACCTTCCTCTCCTGCATGTCATCCTGCAGCTGCTCCACAACTGACTGAATCTCAGTTACCTTGACATCTAGATCATAGAATTTTTGTTCCATGATTCTTTCCAGGCTCTCTTGGTTTTGAGTTAGGGTGGCCAACCCCTTCTCAATCCTTTGAGATGATGCTATCAAGTAACCAAGCTTCTCCTGTTTGGTTTTCAAGAAATATTCAGATGCCTCCTCTTGAGTTGACATCTTGGCAGCCTTCTCCCCCTTTGCCTTCTCCTTCTTCTCCTGAGCTTGAACTGAGGATGGATCATCCTCATTCATGACAACCTCATTGTCCTCAAAGTCTGGATAGAGTGGAAAATGTTCCATATCCAATAGATATTTTCCTGTGCCCATCTTTGAGTTTATCAATTCTTGAATCTGAGGTGCATATCCACAGCTCCTCTTTTGATCTGCTGCAGTCCTCTTGATTGTTTCAATGATCAGGCTCATGACTTTGAACTTCTGTGGCACATCAAACACATGCAATATGTTGATGGCATGCCCTCTGATCATGTTATGGTCACCAGACTTGGGCAACAAAGTGTGCCTCAGAATCCAATTTATGGTAGGCAGCCCTGACAACAGAAAATGGACTGATCCAAAAGTGAAAGTCCATAGGGCTTTGTCTGGGATCTCCTTGTACATGTGAGCCATTGAATTGTGACCCATTTTCTTCTTTGCATAAATGTCCAGATCATCATCATTTTCTTTTGGGGCATTTATCAGTTTTGCCCATTCTTCTACAGTGGACTGGTACCTTGTACCTTCAGACATCCAAACAATTCTTCCATCTGGGTAAAAATGTGTCATGGAGTAGAATTGCATGATAAGTTCATCATTCCAATTTGTGAGCTTTTGCCAAACAAAACCTGCAACTCCACAAGCAACAAAGCTATCTTGCACTCTAGGATAGTGTTGTTCATTCTCCTTGATGAATTTCCAGTCAACCCACCTCATGTCACAGACTATGGGCTTCTTGTCCAACAGAATTGTTTCATAGAAGTCCTGCTGTTCCTTTGTATGGAACTTGTAATCAACAACAGTTCTTCTCCTTGTGGCATATGGATCTGCCACTCTCCACAGTCTCAGCCCTGAATCCTTCCTGATTCTCATGTCCTCAGCCACAGGATGGGTATCATTGTGGTCTGGTATCTTTGGCTTGAGCTTCCTTAGAACCTGTCCTTCTTCATCTTCCTCCTCAGCAACCTCAGGCACTGGGGCCTTGTTCCTCTCAGCAGCTGGAATACTCCTGGTATTCCTCTTTGGTGCAGACTTGGCCTTGGGGGCAGCTTTGGGTGCTTCCTTGGGCTTAGATGTTGCAGCCCTAGATATGATTGCATCACCCATAAGCATTGGTGCCTTTGGTGCTGTTGCAGCAAGCTCTTCCTCTTCCATCATGGAAGGTTGCCCTACAACTCTGGTCATGGTCTTCTTGACCCTTTCCTTCCTCTTCTTGCTTTCATCAGCTGGCTCTTTGGGATCTGGATTTTCAGGCAGTTGAGTTGATGCTCTAGCCTTGGGCATAGGTTGCCTTCTTGCAGGCCTTTTGATCTTCATGCCTGGCTTTATATCTTTTGTTGAGCCATATTTCTTCTTGAGCACCACTTTCTTGGAAGTAGCCTCATCTTCCTCAGCTTTGTAATCTTCATCCTCGGAATCTGAAGTTATTTTCCTCCTTTGCCTAGTTGCAGCCTTAGGCAAATTGCTAGGAGTACTTCTGCTCCCTTCATCTGAAGTGCTGGAGGGACTAGTGCCCTCACTCAAGTGAATCTGCTCTTCTGGCCTGTTTTGGCTGTCACTTTGATCAGACGTACTGCAAAAGCTGACTGCTGACCCTGTGAAGAGTTATAGATGAGATAGAAAAGATGAGCATCACAAAATAGAGAGGATTTTGCAAAAGAATGACTCAAAAGTTCAGTCTTAGTTTTCCATAGAAAGCATTTCCGATCCACCGATTTTCAAACTCGGTGATACTAAAGCAGTTTTTTGGAACTTAAACTAATAAACTCGGTGGGACCGAGTCACAGTTCGGTGGCACCGAGACTGCTAGGGTTTCACTGAATCCTAAAATCGGACGCACCGATTAGTAATTCTCGGTCAGACCGAGAGTCACTAGTGCAATGGCATAAGCCAAATCGATGAGACCGAGTTTTTCAACTCGGTGGGTCCGAGATGGTTTCGGCAGAAACCTAAACCTAAAAATTTGAATCACATCTAATCTATGAACTACTTTGGCTGGATAGAAGAGTTTCAATCGTGGCAAGAATCAATATGAAAACAATGTGCTAGGAACCAGACGTGGATAGCACAAAGATCAAGTCCATACCCTAACTTGGCGGTGGACTTGCTACGGCGGCAACGGCAGGGACGAAATCCGTTGACGGTGGCGGAGACCAGCGACAGGAGGCTGCTGGCGACGAGGAGATGATCCAGAGACCACGATGGCAGAGCGAGCTACTGCGCGGGCGAAGGGTTTCAGAGAATTTCCAAAATTTTGCCCGTGTCTATATATAGCCCGACCCTGTCGGTGTGACCGAGTGGAACAACTCAGTGGCACCGAGATGCATAACTGTGTTCAGTTACAGCAAATCAGTGAGACCGAAAAGTTCAAATCGGTTGCACCAAGATTGAAAACTCGGATCAACTTGATGATCTCGGTAGGACCGAAATGGAAGAACCGGTCAGACCGAGAATCACAAAGAGGTTTTGGAAGTTTAAGTCTATGACAAATCGGGGACTCTGAGTGCTCCTCACACAGAGTGGTTCGAATCTAACTTGATCAAATTTTGTGATGTAGCATGAATAGAGTTTGAGACGAGAAAAGCATAGATAGCTAAAGAAGGTTCTTAGGCATTCTTGTCCATCCACTTGGCACAAAGAAAATAATCCAAACAATCAAAACAACAAGTGGATGTCCTTGAATGAGTAAAATATGTACCAACATGCTCACACAATAAGATGGAAATGAAATATGTGGCAAAGCATGCACAACCAATTCTAGCATCTATCAAGCAACTGGCGATGACTAGGTCATCTATATATGAGTATATTGACTTAGGAGTCAAATGAGAACATTTGATCATAGGTCATACTCATCGTTTAAGCTCAAGTGGGGTTACCACTTTTACATAATGCATTAATGTGTTCACACCATTAGAGTTGCTTTGACTCAATTCTTTGAGTTAAGCTCCCCCTAGATGTGAGATCCCCCCTTTAGAGGGATGAACTAACCTTGGGTTTTGTCGATGATGACTTCATGTATGTGTTGAAGATGTAGAAGCTCAATGTTGATGTAGATCATTTGGAGCAATCCTTTGGAGTGAGTTGCACTTTCAACTTGCCTACATGGGTTAGTCCCACAAGGAACAAACAAGAATATCCATAGACATAGAGTGATGCACACACAAGATGATGTCCATGAAAACATTAGGTTACCTTGTCCCTTGACTTACCAACATGAGGGTTTGTGACTCCTTGAACTAGTGCAAGATGTGGAAGTTGATTGCACTTGTTCTTGCCAAAATGATATGAGTGAAGAATGTTGGCGGAGTCACCCTCAAGAACTCTCTAGTTCTTCTTCTTCGGGATCCACATCATCTTGATGGGAATCCTTGGAGTTGTAGTTGTACTTGATGAAGTAGAACTTGACGTAGTCTTGGGGACCCAACTGAACGAGGCTTCAGGTGCTTCTTCAAATGCATCAATCTCTTCTTGAAGCTTGTCCTTGCGTTTGTTCTTGTGGTCTTGTGGTGGAAGATCATCTTGAGCTTGTGTCCCCTTGAAGGAAGTAGGATCATACTTCTCTTGTTGAGGAACAAACTTTGTCTTGGGGTATTGATCTTCTTCCCATTCAACTCCATTGGCATTGAACTTTCGTTCAAAACCAACACCTTGATTCTTCCGGTGTCTTCCTTGCTTGTGTACAATTTCCTCGAATTGCTTACTCCCGGCAAGGCTCTTGTAAACACCTTTCTCTATAATTCCCTTCAATAAGCTATTTTCTTGCTCAAGTGTAACTTGGCTAAGAGAATCATTAGTGGAATCAAGAGAACTACTAGCAGCAACAACATTGGATTTTACATTATTATTGTTACTACTAGAGGAAGTATCTTTCTTGTACTTGTTACTAGACTTGACTTGAGGCATGTAAGTAGATAAGAGTAAACGCTTGGCAATGTAAGAAGAACTTTTCTTGTGGAGATCATCATTGATTGCCTTTAAGAACTCATGCTCTTGCTCAAGATTGAGCTTTTCAAAGCGTAACTTCTCATGAGCCCTTAAAAGTTCTCGATGATCTTTGAAGATAGTTTCATGAGCCAAGAGTGTTTAGTTCTTTAGTTAGAAGCTCAATTTTCTCCTTATCATTGCCATTCGTTTGATTAGCATGATTAATTGACGTTTCATCATAGTATTCATCACTAGAGTTGTCAACAAGTAAATCATCATCCACAAGCAAGTCATCTTCATCACTATTAAAATCAACATACTCGGGATGTGTTATCTTTGGACCTTTGGCCATGAAGCATCTTACAACACCTTCATTTGGTGAATCAAATATGTCGTAGGAGTTGGTTGACACAAGTGCTAGACCGGCAACACCTTCATCTTGAGTATGTTCGGAGTCGGAGTGATAGCTTCTCTCGGAGTGATTGTCGGAGTTGGAGCCGGAAACCCATTCACCAACATGAGCTTGATGTCTTCGTTTTGTGTAGCTCCTTGATGACTTGTCCTTCTTTTCCGAATCCTTGCTTCTCCGTGAGGGTCTTCGTTCATAACGATCATCTCTACTCCTCCTCTCTCTTGGTGGTGATTCTTCTCTTTTGCTTCTTATTTTTGGAGAATCTTCTCTTCTTTTTTAGGGTGTCGTACACTCATTGGAGTAGTGTCCAGGCTTCCCATAATTGTAGCAATTTCACTCTTGACTAGAAGATCTCTTGTCATGATAAGACCTTGACTTGGAGCTTCTTTCTTTGCTTCTACTCTTGTAGAATTTGTTGAAGTTCTTCACCATTAAGCTCAATTCTTCATTGAAGGTTTGTTTCTCACTTGATGATGCAGGGGATTCACTTGAGGCTTCGTAAGCACCACTTGACTTGTTGTGAAGTTCCTCCTTATCCTTGAGTGACATCTCATGAGCAACAACCCTTCCAATGACTTACGTTGGCTTGAGATTTTTGTAGTTTGGCATCATTTGGATCAATGTGCACACGGTATCATACTTTCCATCCAATGCTCTTAGGATCTTCTTGATGATGAATCTGTCGGTCATCTCTTCACTCCCTAAGCCGGCAATCTCATTTGTGATAAGAGCAAGCCTAGAGTACATTTCAGCGACACCTTCACCATCCTTCATTTTGAATTTATCAAGCTGACTTTGGAGCACATCCAACTTGGATTCCTTGACGGATTCGGTACCTTCGTGCATATCAATCAAAGTATCCCAAATTTCCTTTGCATTCTCAAGACGGCTGATTTTGTTGAACTCTTTGGGGCACAACCCGTTGAAGATGATATCACAAGCTTGAGTGTTGTATTGCAGCATCTTCAATTCTTCTGCATTAGCTTCACGGTTCGGTTCTCTCCCATCGAAGAATTCACCTTGCAAGCCAATACAAATAATTGCCCAAACGGCAGGGTTATGTCCAAGAATATGCATTTTCATCTTATGCTTCCAACTAGCAAAATTAGTACCATCAAAGTAAGGACCTCTACGGTGATAATTTCCCCCGCTAGACGCCATACTCTCCTAGGTTGTTAAACCAAGGCTATGACCACCAAAAGCTATGGAAATCAAAGCAAATGGAGACCAAAGCTCTGATACCACTTGTAGGACCTTGAAGTATGTCTAGAGGGGGGTGATTAGACTACTTGACCAATAAAAACTTAACCTTTTCCCAGTTTTAGCGTTTGGCAGATTTTAGCTATTTTAGGACAAGTCAAGCAATCATCACACAATTCAAGCAAGCATGCAAAGAGTGTATAGGCAGCGGAAATTAAAGCATGCAACTTGCAAGAAAGTAAAGGGAAGGGTTTGGAGGATTCAAACGCAATTGGAGACACGGATGTTTTTGGCATGGTTCCGATAGGTGGTGCTATCGTACATCCACGTTGATGGAGACTTCAACCCACGAAGGATAACGGCTGCGCGAGTCCACGGAGGGCTCCACCCACGAAGGGTCCACGAAGTAGCAACCTTGTCTATCCCACCACAGCCGTCGGCCACGAAGGACTTGCCTCACTAGCGGTAGATCTTCACGAAGTAGGCAATCTCCTTGCCCTTACAAACTCCTTGGTTCAACTCCACAATCTTGTCGGAGACTCCCAAGTGACACCTGGCCAATCTAGGAGACACCACTCTCCAAGAAGTAACAAATGGTGCGTTGATGATGAACTCCTTGCTCTTCTGCTTCAAATGATAGTCTCCCCAACACTCAACTCTCTCTCATAGGATTTGGATCTGGTGGAAAGAGGGTTTGAGTGGAAAGCATCTTGGGGAAGGCTAGAGATCAAGATTCATATGGTAGGAATGGAATATCTTGGCCTCAACACATGAGTAGGTGGTTCTCTCTCAGAAATGGTAAGTTGGAAGTGTAGGTTTAGTCTGATGGCTCTCTCCATGAATGAAGAGGAGGTGGAGGGGTATATATAGCCTCCACACAAAATCTAACCGTTACACACAATTTACCAAACTCGGTGGGACCGAATCGTTAAACTCGGTCGGACCAATTTAGTAAACCTAGTGACCGTTAGTGATTTTCGGTGGGACCGATTCGGTTAGGGTTAGGGCATAACATAATCTCGGTGAGACCGATTACACAAACTCGGTGAGACCGATTTGGTAATAAGCTTTCCAGAGAGTTGGTCTGGTAAACTCGGTGGGACCGATTTGCTCTTTTCGGTGAGACCGAAATGTTAGAAAAAGGAAATAGAGAGTTTACATTGCAATCTCGGTGGGACCGATTGCTCACTTCGGTTAGACCAAAACGTTATGAAGGGAAACAGAGAGATTGCAACCCCCTCTCGGTGAGACCGAGATACCTATCGGTAAGACCGATTTGCTTAGGGTTTGTGGTTGTGGCTATGACTTTTGGAATCGGTGGCGCCGGATAGAAAGAATCGGTGTGACCGATTTTGGCTTTAGGTTTAGGTCATATGTGGATGTGGGAAAGTAGTTGAGGGTTTTGGAGCATATCACTAAGCACATGAAGCAAGAGGCTCATTAAGCAACACCTCATCCCTTCTTGATAGTATTGGCTTTTCCTATGGACTCAATGTGATCTTGGATCACTAAAATGTAAAATGAAGAGTCTTGAGCTTTTGAGCTTGAGCCAATCCTTTGTCCTTAGTATTTTGAGGGATCCACTTTCATCATCCATGCCATGCCATTCATTGAGCTTTGCTGAAACAATAGTCTTGGAATAGCATTAGCTCAATGAGCTATATGTTGTTATGAATTACCAAAACCACCTAGGGATAGTTGCACTTTCACTTATGCATATCGCCATGACCTCGACTATCGTTAGTCCGGATTTGGCCAGTAACTTTATCATGTTCATCAGGAAGTGTATTTCCCTCATATGCTCTTCTTGAGGGCCCCGGGGGCGCCAGCTTAGGCGTGCCTTCGGCGGGGCGTTACTGAACTTGGGGAGACCTGTCCGGACTGGATCCGGAAGGGGAACATCATCAATGTAGAACCATTCTGAAGGCCAGTTTTCTGGTACCTTCTCGGGAGTGCCGGACAGGTATCCGGTCTCGGCAATACGCCATACTTCGGCCCCGCCCACTTGGCATAGGGATTTTCCCTGGGCGCGGGGAACAAGGCAGAACAACTTCCTCCATAAACCGAAGTGAGGTTCGCAGCCTAAAAACAGCTCGCAAAGTGTGATGTACCCTGCTATGTGCAGAATGGAGGCAGGGGTGAGGTTGTTCAACTGGAGGACGTAGAACTCCAGGAGCCCGCGAAGAAACGGGTGGATAGGAAACCCGACGCCCCTTAGCAGATGCGGATGAGGCATACGCGCTCCTCTGGAGATGGGTTTGGGGATCCCTCCGCTTGTTCCCCTCCATCATAAGTAGCTATTCCGGCTCAGACGGGGACCATGAACGCCGGTGGGAGAAACCCTTGGGTTTGTAGCTTTATCAAACGGATATGAGGAACTGAACACTCTCCCCAATCCCCCGACTTAGAGCGAGGAGGGCAAGCAGAAGAGCTGCGACGGCCGGCCATGTTGGAATGGTTTTTCGCGGAGTGCTCTACGGGATGCTCGCTCGGGGAGAGTGAGTGAGGTTTGGATCTGAGAATCCCAGTCCCTTCAAATAGGCGGTCAGCCCGGAGGATCGAGGGTGTCAAATGCAAAAATGCCTCGGCTCCACGCATTCGCTCGACACGCGGAGGTGGTCATTATTGAGGCACTAAAGCCGAGGAGCACAACATTGATTGGAGGCCGGACACTATTCGTCGTAACAAGTACTTTGGAGTATTTGGAGATGGAACCCGCCTTGCAATGCCGAAGAAAATACTGCATGCCGGACTCATCGTCATTGAAGCCTGGTTCAGGGGCTACTGAGGGAGTCCTGGATTAGGGGGTATCCGGACAGCCGGACTGTGTACAACGTCCGGACTATTGAAGCGTGAAGATACAAGACTCAAGACTTCGGCCCGTGTCTGGATGGGACTCTCCTTGGCGTGGAAGGCAAGCTTGGCGATCCGAATATTGTGTTTCCTTTCTTGTAACCGACTCCATGTAAACCCTAGCCCTCTCTGGTGTCTATATAAACCGGAGAGGTTGGTCCTTAGAAGGTCGATCACGATTACAATCATACCATCATAGGCTAGCTTCTAGGGTTTAGCCTCTATGATCTCGTGGTAGATCTACTCTTGTACTACCCATTTCATCAATATTAATCAAGCAGGAAGTAGGGTTTTACCTCCATCGAGAGGGCCCGAACCTGGGTAAACATCTGTGTCCCTTGCCTCCTATTACCATCAGCCTTGACGCACAGATCGGGACCCCCTACCCGAGATCCGCCGGTTTTGACCCCAACAACGGGCCTTAAGCCGCCTTTGGGCCTTGGGCCTTCAACTGAACTGCCATCTTCAAATATCGTCTTGGGCTTCATATTATGAATCTCCATAGGTATAACTCGGCCCCTCCTGGGCGGGTCATACCTAGTAGTTATATACCCAACATTAGGCCCCAGATTGATTTGAACTATTTCATGTCAATCTTCAACACTTAGAAAAAATCGTCTGCTCTTCATTGTGCGAGAGTTTATAACCCGCCATGACGTCATCTTCTGAATTTGTGATAACCCGCCATGACGTCACCTGTCATTAATTCACACTTTATCCAACATATCTCAACGGACCTTTATCTTTTAGTAACCGCTCCGAAAATTGAGGCGTCTAGGCAGCTGGATAACCCAGTTTGGCCTCCTCATTTTTTGCACCCACTTATGAGTCTTTCCTTATAAATAGCCATGACCAGTCTTTCCTCATTCTCCTCCTTTCCATCGTCTTCCTCCTCTCGCGACCTTCTGCCGCTCGAGCTCCGCCGCCGCTGCTAAGCACACTGTCGTCCTCATCCTTGGCCGTTGCATCACCCTGAACGAACCAGAGAACCGCGACGCCCCTCCGCAGTCGATCCGCATCTGTAAGTACTTGCCTTCTCGTACCCCAGATCCGCATTAGGGTTTCTGAACTTCTCTGTGTTCTCCATAGTTCGTCGCAGTTCATCTTCAGTGCTGGCACCGTGAGCCTCTTTGATCTGAAAACGGCGCATAACTGACGTGGTAGCTGTTTTGCATTTACTTTCAATACTAGTGGACCCCCTTTCCTTGAAGAAAAGATCTCCTTAGAGCTTATGAACTCATATGTACTGGTTTTTTAGGGCTTGATTTATTTCCTTTTTCTGAATTGCCGCTGATCCAAAATAATGACTGCAATATGTGAAACCTGTTTGTGTGACACTTAGCCCAAAAACCTGCATTTTGATAGATCCACCTAGCCATGGCGGCTCATACCACCGGCTTTTAATGGTAATGCTCAATAGATAACACTAAACTGCTCATGGCAGCTTAAATAACCTGACTGCTCATGGCGGCTTAAATAACTTGACGTAATTAGTCATATACGATTAGGCCCCTTTATAAGCCGACATTCTGAATATGTGCTGTAATACTTTTCCTCTGGCTTAAATTTGAACCGGCAAATCTACTCTTTTTTAGGCTTCCTTCTTCACAATGCTGCCCAAAACAACCACTTCTTGTAATTGGGTCAAATCCATCGTCACAGATAGTACACTTGACGATTTTGTGAAAACCGGATATCTGCCCAAAAAGGATGTCATGTCTTACCGCCCTCCTAAACCGACAGAAGAGAAGCCTGAACCCAAAGATGGGGAGGTCATCATTTTCACTGATCACATGAACCGGGGCTTCTCGCCGCCCGGCTCTAAGTTCTTCAGAGACGTTTTGCGCTTTTCCGACCACCATCCTCAAGACATCGGACCCAATTCCGTGTCTAACATATGCAACTTTCAAGTGTTCTGTGAGGTGTACCTTGAAGAAGAGCCCACCTTGGAACTTTTCAGAGAATACTTTTACTTGAACCGCCAGAATAAATACTCCCATGGACCTAGCTTGGAACTTGGCGGGGTCTCAATCCAACGACGGAGAGACGCCATTTTTCCTTATGCGCAGCCACCAAGTCATCCCAAGGACTGGAACCAGACATGGTTCTACCGCCAAGATACTTCTCCGGCTGATGAGAACCCTCTGCCAGGCTTTCGCGCCCTGCGCCTTGAGTCCAATCATCCTCTTCCAGACAAGCTGTCAGTTGTTGATCGCCAGAAGCTCGCCCCTACCATTGCTAAATTCAAGGCTCTTTTGGGGAACGGCTTAAATGGTATTGATTTGGTCCGATGATGGGTCGCATGACGGATCATCCCATTGAGCCGCCGCTCCGGGTTAATGTGCACTTACACAGGTGACAAAAAGGATCCTCTGCGCCACAGCCCTGACGATTTACCTGATGATGTTATCAACGATATGAGGAAGTCGCTTCTAAATGAAAGCCTAGTAGACTGTGGCAAGGTGGGCCTAAGCCCTTTCTGCAAAGCTAACCCGGCTCCAGGGGTAAGCCGCCAAACTTAGTTAATTTACCTTTATCCTTGATGTTTTGTCTTAACTCAAATCTTTGTTGATCTTCACAGGCTGATGACGAGTTTTGGAAGAAAGAATATGACCATGAGGCCACAAAGAGAGCCAGGAAGGCCAAGAAAGCCGCCAGCGCCACCAAGAAAAGAGGAAAAAAGTTGTGCGCTTCTGAATTGCTTCAACTGGAGGACTCCTTTGAGTCGGAGGTAGCCCTTGACTCTCTTGGCTCTTTTTTCAACCATCTTATTGACACTGACCATCATCAGGATGACATGGGAACGAGTCAGGGAGTGGAAGAAGAGGTAACTATTATTTCCTCCGACTCCGAGCCTTTGCCAAGACAAAAAATCCGAAGAGTAACCCGGAAAGTAAGATTTTCACACCCCTTAGCTCATCTAGATCCTCACTTTCTTTTGAAGCAACAGATTCATGAGAGCCGAAGGCAGACCCGGGCCAGCAAGGATGCGGAGCTCTCCTTCAGCTTATCGAATACGCCGAGGAAGCGTCGGAATGAGTTCACCTCCGAATTAAACTCTTTTTATCCTTTGGCGGGTCTTACTTGTCAACCGCTCAACTATTCTGATTCAAATTATCAGGAAACTTCACATTCTTCCGGTGACTCAATCCAGTCCAATATGTCGACTTTCAAGACCGCTCCAGGGCAATGATGATTTACTTATCCTTTATTCATTACAATCCTTTTATACTTTGTACTAACCCTTTTTGATTCATGCAGTGGAAAAGCAAAGCCCAGTAGGAGGGCAAAGAAGAACAAGCCGGTTGAGGATCCAAAGGTCAATGGGCCGGAGAAATAGACTCCAGCGCCTGAGATCTCTATCCCCCAATCATCTGAGCCGGTTCTTGGTAACCCGACAGCAACTTCTGACCCCCCTATGGAGCGAGCCATTGATGAATCTTTAAATCCTAAAGTCTCCAGTCCACCGAAGACGGTTGATGTTCTTGATGAAGACGTGACAATCAGTGCTACCGGCTTTAGAGAACCGGGAAGGCCCACTGTGCTAGCCAAGCATTCTGCCAAGGAGGAGCATATTGAACGATGTAAAGTCAGATTTGATATAGCTGATTACTCCCACTTGAGCATTAGCAAGGTTTTTTCTGGTTATCTTAGCCAAGTGCACAGCAGCCCCAATCTTGAAGTAGACATGGTGACCCAAATGCACCAGAAGTTTGAGGTATAAATTCTTCCTTTACTGAGTTATGCTTACTATGCCAGCCCCCATGTCTATTGTTTATGATAAATACAATGTAGACTTAGATGAATTATGAGCATAAGTCATATCCTTAGGTAGAACCCTTTGATCATCCGACTTAATCCATAGTCCCCAAGGGCCGGTTTAATCAGTATGAATGAGACGATCCTTCATATTCATGTATGGAAGATGATACTTATTTAGTTTTCAATAGCACTATGCATTAGTCCTGAAGTGCCAAGTACTCTTGCTTGCAAAGTGCTTGGGACATATTCTCATAAGCCGCCACTTACATAGAACTTTCGGTAGATATTAGCCCCCAAGTGCCAAGTATTATTGCGTGCAAAAAGTCTTGGGACTTGATATGTCGAACTAGCTTTTGAATTATGATATTGATCTGGTTTATGAACAGACCACCACTGCTCAACTTCAATCGAAGCTGTCTGAATTGAAGAATCACTTGGAGCTGCAGGAGACTGAGACCCAGAGGGCAAACTCAAAATTTGAATTCAGCGTATCTGAACAAGAAAAACTAAAAGCCGAATTTGAAGTTGAGAAAAAGGCCTGGGCTGAAGAAAAGAGTGCCTTGACCCATCGAGCTGAAAAAGGAGATGCGGCTCTTGAAGAGGTGA
The DNA here is from genome assembly GCF_018294505.1 of Triticum aestivum. Taxonomy (NCBI): domain Eukaryota; kingdom Viridiplantae; phylum Streptophyta; class Magnoliopsida; order Poales; family Poaceae; genus Triticum; species Triticum aestivum. The sequence goes on along the minus strand of NC_057804.1, from coordinate 215,996,258 downwards.
CCACTGAATTGTCCAGCCTAAAACGCCATGTGTCCCAGATGGTCTCGGCTATCTTAGGTAAGCCGCCTTACAAGTGTCAAGTGTTGAATCTCTCTCTTGATCATATGAACTGCCTTTAACTCACTTGTTATTACTATGCAGGCCCCAGGAGCACCAACCTCAACCAAGACACGCTTGTGAAGCTGAAGGCAGTTTATACATTGGTAGAGCAACTTTACACTGGTGCTCAGCGCGCATTAGCCACAGTTGCTGTAACATCCCAAAATTCTAAATTTTGGAATGTTATATTAAATAGACAGTTTTGATTGATTGTTTGATTGCTTGAGTGAAATAGAGTGAAATTCGAAACTTTATGAAAGTTAAATGAGAGTGAATAAAAGGACTTTCCTAAACTTTCATTTTTCATTTATGATCTCCAGAATTCAAATTCATTTCATCATAAAACCCTAGAGAGAAAATGACATGACTTCTTCCATTTAATTAAATGAAAAAGGGTTTTGAAAAGATTTGGATTTCATTCGGAAATATTTTCCAATTCATAAACTTCACGCAACTCAATGATTTTCATGAGAGAAGATAAAATGACTTCTTCAGAACATATGAAATATGAGTTGGGAGTTTCGAAGAATCAAATTGAAAATCCCTTTTAAAAATTATTTTCAATTTGGAGTTATTTGGGTTTTATTCAAATTATTTTTCTATAAAAATAAAATATATGGAAATTAGGATAAAATGATTCCCTACATCAGAAAATTGGAGAGAAATAAATTTGAATTAATTTTGGTATTTTTAAAATGATTTTTATGAGATTTTATTGCAACAGTAGCACTCTTTGCTTTATTTAAATTTGTGTGGATTTTATTAGATGCTAGAGAAATGTTCATGCTGTAGGAAATAATTTTCTGAAAATTTTGATATATTATATGCCTATAGTATATTTCTATTTTGTATGGTTTATTTAATTTTTGTTGTCTGCTAAAATGTTCAAAAAAAGGAAATCTTCCTCCGTCGCCGACTGGGCCGGCCCAGCCCACCTCCTCACCATCCCCGAGCTCCAATGCGGGAGACCCGCCGCCGCACGACTCGCCGGCCACCGTCGTGGCCGAGTCGGTCTCCTCTGCCCCCTTCCCCACGCACAGCGCCTCCCCCCTCCATAAATAGCCCCCCCCCCTCTCTCTCTCTCTCCTCGCATCGCACCACTGTCACGCCCAATATGCGACCCTATCCAAAAGGAACTCGAAGGTCCCACCAAGGATAGACCCGCATATTGAAACGCTTTTGCAAGGTGGATATCATTACATCAACATTACATAATAGATGGGGATACATACAAAAGGCATACAATGCCACATGAATACAACATCACAATACATAAGAGCATCATCCGACTACGGATGAAACACAAACAGAAACTCAAACGACATCCACCCTGCTAGCCTAGGCTGCCGACCTGGAACCTATCCCCTGATCGAAGAAGCAGAAGAAGAACTCAACGCAAGCAAGCATCGCTCTCGCGTCATGATCATCCCACAACCAGTACCTGCAACTGTTGTTGTAGTAATCTGTGAGCCACGAGGACTCAGCAATCCCATTACCATGGGTATCAAGACTAGCAAAGCTTAAAGGAAAGGAAGGGGTAAAGTGGTGAGGCTGCAGCAGCGACTAAGCATATATGGTGGCTAACATACGCAAATAAGAGCGAGAAGAGAAGCAAAGGAACGGTCGTCAACTAGTAATGACCAAGAAGTGATCCTGAACTCCTACTTACGTCAAACATAACCCAGAAACCGTGTTCACTTCCCGGACTCCGCCGAGAAGAGACCATCACGGCTACACACATGGTTGATGCGTTTTAAATCGGATCTGGTATCAAGTTATCTACAACCGAACATTAACAAATTCCCATCTGCCAATAACCGCAGGCACGGCTTTCGAAAGATTATACCCTGCAGGGGTGTCCCAACTTAGCCCATAAGCTCTCGCGATCAACGAAGGAATAGACCTTCTCCCAGGAAGACCCGATCAGACTCGGAATCCCGGTTTACAAGACATTTCAACAATGATAAAACAAGACCAGCAAGACCGCCCGATGCGCCGACAATCCCGATAGGAGCTGCACATATCTCGTTCTCAGGGAAACACCGGATAAGCGAAGCGTACAGGAACCGACGTAACCCAAGTTGCCAAGGGATGGCCCCGCACGGTGCTCTAGTTTGGACCAACACTTAGACAAGCACTGGCCCGGGGGGGCTATAATAAAGATGACCCTTGAGAGAGCGACTCCCAAGGGAAAAGTAGGTGGTGGTGAGGCAAATAGTAAAACCAAGGTTGGGCCTTGCTGGAGGAGTTTTATTCAAAGCGAACTGTCAAGGGGGTCCAATAAATCACCCGACCGCGTAAGGAACGCAAAATCCGGGAACATAACATCGTTATGACGGAAACTAGGGCGGCAAGAGTGGAACAAAACACCAGGCAAAAGGCCGAGTCTTCCACCCTTTACCAAGTATATAGATGCATTAATAATATAAGAGATATTGTGATATCCCAACCAAAATCCTGTCCACCATGGAGAAATCTTCAACTTCACCTGCAACTAGCAACGCTATAAGAGGGGCTGGGCAAAAGCGGTAACATAGCCAAACAACGGTTTGCATAGGAAAGGTGTCAAAGGTTAGAGGTTCATGGCAATTTGGGATGGCTTGGTAAACAGGTAATAGGTAGCGCAGCATAGCGATAGAACGAAGCAACTAGCATAGCAATGATAGTAGTGAGATCCAGGGTAGCGGTCATCTTGCCTGAAATCCCGCAAGGAAGAAGAATGAGTCCATGAAGAAGACGAACGGATAAAGCCGAACCAAGCGTAGACGAACGAATCCTCACGATCGCAACGAAACAGGAACTATCGAAAAGAAGCACATAACATGGTAAACACACCACACATGGACAAGGCATGATGCAAAATACAAGTATGATGCAAGACAAGGCTACATGAAGCTACTCATGGCAAGAGATGATGCAAACAAGAGCAACACATCAAGGCAAGTTTAAATGAGGCCGGGAACAACATATAACAATTCCGATAAGTCCTCATATGCATATTTCGAAATTGGTCCAGATCTGAATAAACCTTATGTTCAAGTAGTTAAACATCAAGTTAAGATGCACAAAGATGATCTACACGAGATTCTAATCAAGTTACATATAAAGTTCATTTAGTTCGGAGCTACGACCTAGAAGATATGAGCAAAACAAGTTAAACATGGCATTGATGCGAAATGCACTCAAACATCAAGCAAACACCTCAAAACAAGGATGCAACATGATAATATGAAACTACATGCAAAATCAAGCAAATTCATATAGAGCACACTCAAAACGGAGCAACGGGTCAACACGTGCACTCTATACAAGTTTAAAGGACAAGCTGTCCAAAACAGCAACTAGGCATATTGCAAGCATCAAAACAACAAGCTACAGCATCTCAACATAATTACGAAAGGCATGGGCATGATGTACAGGTAAAGCATTACAAAACATGAACACTGAGCTATCTCCAGAAATCACTAGAACATGCTCAAACACACATGGTAAGATTGCAAGTAATAACAATTCCAGACTTTGCAGAAAATAACATCACGATGCAATGTTCAGAGCTATCAAACAACATGTTACAGGAACTTATAATGGCAAACAAAGGCATGGCATGAATCTACTAATTTCATAGATCAAAAGTCCCTTACTGACCATAAGCCAAAAAGGATCAGAAAATATGATGGCACCCACGTAAACATAGCAAGTTATTATACAGATTCATACATGGCAGAAACAGAATTATGAAGGCATGTAAATGAGCTTGTACCACTCACTGCAGAGCAAAACATGGCATGGCAAGGCACCCAACTGTAAGAAGACATATTTGTGAAGCTAATCATGGCAATAGAAAGTTCATAGGGTGCATGGATCACTAGCAAAACACATGGAAACAACTGAACTTAATGTTAACAGGCTGACTGCAACATTATGAAGCAACTTTGGAGCAAGATATGAACAAGCTACAGCAAGCTATAAATGCAACCAGGGGCATGGATGGATATAGGATGACATGTATATAAAAACATGTTTATAGAACATCTCAAGATTATGCATAGAATGATTAGTAGCAACATGTTTATATAGCATCACGAAATAACAGATTCAGCCTAGCAAAACAGCAACATCATGTATCCTACTTAACAAGCTCGATTCACTCACCACAAGTCATTGCATGACAAGATAAGCATAGCATCATCAAGAAGGCGTGTTTGTGAAACAAACCAAGTCAAGAACAAGTTCATAGCATGCAAGGATCAACTATAGCAACCTTGGTAAAATTGAATAACATGTAAACAATCTGCCAGGAAACATTTTGAAGCAAAAGTAGAGCACCCAAATGACATGCTATACTACTCCATAATTGCAACAAGAGGCATGAATGGATAGACAATAACCACATGTTCAAAACACCCTTACTGAAGTGTCTCAAAATATGCATGGATCTCTCTGTAGCAACATGTTTACATGGCAACAAAATAACAGCAGAACAGGGACTAAAATCAGCAACATCACGATGCCTAGTTTGCATGCTTGTGCTAGTCACCACATTGATCACAAAAACTCATGGATGGCACCACTGTAAAGAAGACATAGCATAGATCAAAACACATGTAGACATCAACATCATAAGATGCACACATCAATCATGGCAAAAATGACAAAAGAGCTCGTTCTGTTAACAGACAGCAGAAAACATCATGAAGCACTCTTACAACGATGATTCAGGCATCTAGATGACCTCAAATGAATATGATGCAATGGAATGAAATGATTTACTCTTCGTGACGAGAAATTTGACATATTACACGCACGAAGCGGAGCTACGGATGCAGAGATACGGCATGATGAACATGGCATGATAATTACACAGATTCGGGGACTTAGCAGAATTTGGACCTCGGGGAAAAAGTCAACCGCGGCGGATCTCGCCGAAGTCTCGCGGAGTAGCTCGGGGAAGAAGGGGATGGTCGGAGCAAGCGGAGCTGGGGTCGGGGAAGAAGGGCCCGGGGCGCTCTCGGCCGGATCTCGCCGGATCCAGGCCGGAAAGACACGGGGGCGGCAAGGGCACGGCGGGGTGGAGCTCGGCGGCGAGCGGGGC
>NC_057804.1:215983316-215990626 GCF_018294505.1 Triticum aestivum | reverse complement strand
GGAGCGCGCGGGATCGGGCCCGGGCCGGGCAGGCCTGCGGCGGAGGACGGCGGCGCTGGGACACGTGGCAGAACTGGATTGGCTGGGGGAGCGGGGCGGACATGTCCGGCCCGATCCAGACGTGTCCGGCGGCGGAGAGGAGCGGGGCTAGGGTTAGGGGGGATTTAGACCTCGAATTTCGGGGGAGGGGCTATTTATAGATTTCTGGGAGCTAGCAGAGTCCAAATGAGGAGCGGTTTTCGGCCACGCGATCGTGATCGAATGACCGAGAGCATGGAGGGGAGTTTGCTGGGTTTTGGGCCACTTTGGAAGGGGTGTTGGGCTGCAAAGAGAAAGAGGCTTTTGCGGTTACCCGGTTAACCATTGGAGTACCAAACGAACTCCAAATGGCACGAAACTTGACAGGCCTCAGTCCATTCCAAAAACGTTTGACACCCGCTCACAACGAGACACGAAAGGGGAACGCCGGAGGGCATAGGAGGGCCAGATTGCAAAATGGACAACGGGGAAAAGGCTCGGATGCATGAGACAAACACGTTTGCAAAATGAAATGCACATGATGACATGATAAAATGCAACACGCAAGCAAATGACATGGCAACAGCGGCGAATAACTGGCAGACACCTGACGCATCGAATCTGGGGCGTTACAGCCGTCATCCCCGCATCTCATCGCCGCCGCCGAAGGCCGTAGCCACCGCCCTCGTCACCGTCAACCGCCGCCGACGCCACCCCCGCAACCGCTGCTCCACGCCGCCCCTCCCCGTGCCCTTCGCCGCCCTCCTAGACGACCGGAGCCGCTGCCCCGACCGGACCGAAGCCGCCGCCGCCGTCACGCCTCGCCGTTGACCTCCACCGCCGCGGTGAGCCACCAGAATCCCCTCATCCGTCCGATCGTAGATCTAGGGCTAGATTAGATCGGTTAGTTTTTTTTTAAACTATTATCCTTTAGATATTGAGCGTTCGCTGTTTTAGACTTTGAAGCGAGTGTTTTCATTCTGTAGATCAGTTTAACGAACGTTCGCTTTTTAGTCTTTTCCTTTTCTGTTATTTTTGGCCAGGGACCCATTTGTGATTAGTTTATTTACAAAATAGCCCTGTTCTTCAAACGTTCACTACTTTTTACTCATGTATCCAAATCCAACAAAACCAATGCCCACTTCTTCATTTTGATCCCTCTACCGAATAAAACAACTTAAACATATTTTTGAAAGTTTAAAAATTTGAATTTCAAACAGTTTAGTATTTGAACTTCGTTTGATCATAATGTGAGTTTCGTGACTCTGTTTGGGTTGACTCTTTTTGCAAATCGAAGCTCTCGACCTAAACTTTATGATAAGGCCAAATTCACATAATTTTGGTACTGTTAGAAATTGTTTTACGCTGCAAGAGTTATTTTCTTGGTTTTGATGCTTTCCGAATTGCCTTCTTCGTTCTTTCCGATCTTTTGGGTGATTGCTTATGTGTGGTTACTATTGCTTGCTCACGATAGATTGACCGGAGTGAGACGAATAGAACTATACAGAGTTGAGTGCGAATCATCTTCATCAACAGTACAGGAAAGTTCACACTTTGATCATATCCCTTTCATACCTAGTTTTTATGCATTAGTTTTACCCTCAAAAATTGCATGGTTAGGAATTGATAACATGTGGGTATTGGGAAGTAATTGATGAGGTAGAACCTATTGCCCTGTTTATTACCAAACCCTTGGGAGTTACTTGAATGTTATGCTTAATATTGCTATGTTATGCTCGTAGACGTGGATTGGGTTTGAGTGTATCCATGACAGATGTGAGATTGTTAATTAATGGTTAACTTAAGGTGGCTACTTTAATACACATCTGGGTGGATTGAGGCACCTCGGGAAACCAGTGTTACCTGTTTTTTTTTGAAATCCTGGGGTTCCGTGTGATTTTTGTACGGACCGCCACCTAGGCTCAAAGGGATCATAAAATTATTAATGCTAGAAACTTCCGTGTGCAGCCACAAGCTATTATGGGCTCTAGCATAGTTGATTAAGTCGTGTGAACTCTTAAAGTGGTAGACTAGCAGATGTAGGGGATGTAGGTGGTACTGTCTACCCATCGTAAGGTGCTAACGCTTCTATAATACTGTGTCTCGGTCATCCATTTCTCAAACACCTTGTAGTGCGATAAATCCAACGGAGGCGATCGAGTCTTGTGGGAAAAGTGTGCAAACCTCTGCAGAGTGTACAAACTAATCATGATTATCCGTGTCCCCGGTTATGGACAATCTTGAGTATCTTGTTCTTGAATTGTCATGTTGATCTCATCACATTACTTAATTAATTTGTTGGGTTGTTAATGATTACTTTTAATTGGGATTGAGATGGGGTTTACCATTCTCAATGTTTTCAACACACTTTGTAGTTAAATAAAATATATTCCTTTGCAGTAGGGAAAAATTGGCTTTTCACAAAAACATTATAACCATAGACCTTTTCCACCAGCCATATATGCATGTAGTGATAGCCATTATTCATAATTATCCTATGGTGTGAATTTGCCAGTACATTCAATGTACTGACCCTTTGTGGCTGCAACGTCTCATGTTGCAGGATTCTTACGATGAGTAAGTGATATGTTAGGGTTATGATTCCTACACTCAACTTTGTCATTGGTGTTGATGGGAATCCAGAACCTTGTTACTTTTGCTATTTGGATTGAGGTAATAGTATTTACTTTATACATGTGATTTGCCTCTATTATAAATCCTCGAGTACTGTGTGTGTCAGCATACCGATCCAGGGATGGCACTTAAACATAGAGACTTGACCGTCTGAGGTCGGGTCGCTACAAGATGGTATCAGAGCACATGTTGACTGTAGGATGTAATCCTAGAAACCGGCAAACCCATAGGAAAGATTTTCTCTAAAATCTTATTTTCAAAAAGATCCTTTACCTCTCTTCTTTTCTGAGATTTATCAAATATTCCCTTTTTAGTGAGACCATACCCCTTTCCCCTTTTACCACATGAAGATTCGGCTGATGAGACCACTCCAAGGAGTACAAGATATCGGACAACTAAGACCACTTCAAAATGAAGAAGATTTTTACCGTGCATTACAATGATGGAAACTACAATGGTTGAAGACTCCGAAAACTAGGAGAATTTTAAGGCCCTGTAGAATTTTTCATATTTGTATGACCTAGGAAGGCACCCCTTATGGAACTTGGCAGACTAATGAAGTTGTCAATACCCGACATCAAGGTGTATCGGAGAAAGACCGGGACATGGAGCATTAGAACACAAAGTTTTGTCAAGAAAACCCTAAGATAGGAGATATCAATTATGGAATGAAAGCTCATGGCAGTAACATGGGAATAGACACGTCTAACCATGGTGTTATTGCACGTTTATGCTATTGTCACCGTGTGGAGTTAAGCATGTAGATGCATGGAAGGATTGGATGGTAGAAGGCTGATGGAGCATCTATCAGCAAACGTTGGAGTTTTAACCTTAGCTGGTGTATCACCAGGATCTGGAGAATTGCATCAGGAACCTTGGGATGGACCTGCAGGAAGCTATATTTGACAAGGAGCATTTCGTGAAGAACTCAGGACCCAGAAGCTAAAAGTAGGCAAGCTAGAGGAGCAAAACCTCGAGATATCAGAGAATTCGTCAGGAACTGAAGTACAGTAGGACCAGGGTTCATGCCAAGGAGGTTGAAACCCAGAAGTTTGGAACGCAGCTCCAAAATATTAAAGGATGACATGAGAGACTTTGCGTTAAGAGAGTTGATCTGGCAAAAGAACTTGAGAAGGACAAGCACGATTGGAAGAAGCCGGCGGAGACCTAAACAAGACTTGAAGAGTTTGGCGACTTTGAAGATTTATTGACCTTTAGAAGACCAAACCCCTGTTATATGCCCACGTTAGATGCAACGTTTGTGAGCTGTCATTTGTTTGTATTGTGTGCATTGCTCTCTATCTCTCTTATCCCACCCCAAACCCATGGACCCAATAGAGGATGAATGGAGATGAGATTATATTTTCTGGACCGACGAGTCAATTAGAGACAGACCGATGGATTCAGAACATGGAAGATCATATGAAGAATAACACTATAGCCGGAAGGGATATGACCCAGCATGCTCTTCAGTGCTTTGAAAGAGGTGCTGCTACTTGGTGGAGGATGTACCAAACCATCAATGGATGGCAAAGAGTAACCACAGGGAAAGAATTTAAGTTGACTTTGCCAAAGTCTCTATTTGTGTCCCAGAAGTTGAAGCCTTATGGAAATTATGTGAAGAAATCTTGTGCATGCAAGCTTTGTGGAGAAACAGGACACAACCATAAGGAGCACAAGGATGAATGCCCTCATTGTGAAGAAAGTCACCCAGCTGAAGAATGCCCAACTAGGCAGATTAGTTGTTTCTTGTGTGTAGGGACTACCCACTACCCTGCTTAGTGTCACATTTACCCCATGGTACAAAGGACCATCCAGCAGAAGAAAGAAGCAATGAAAGGAGTCCTCATGGAAATTTTAGAAGAACCTGTGATGAAGGAAGAGGTGGAGGAGACACCCGAAGGAGACCCGGTTAAACCCTGCACCAAGTCTTGCTATTCATGTGGAGAAGGACACATCTCCCAGAATTGTCTGAATGGGGATCTAGTAGAATTCCCGACAGAGGAAATAGAGTATGACCCACAGGAAATAGAAGCCCTGATTGGAACGGAAAATTCCAGGAAGAGAAATAGATAGGATACCAAGAAGGACCTGAGTCATATCACCTATTCCAGGTGCAAGAAGTCAGGGCACTACTTCAGCATTTGCCCAAAAAGGAAGCCAAGGACCCAAGGAGGCTATATAATCACAAGGAAACCAAGAGACTTGTCAGAAGTAATATGTTTCTTATGTAATGAAGCAGGACACTTTGCAAGAGATTGTCCCAAGGAGAAAGAGACTTGTGCTAAATAGTTGAGTATGTGAGAAGTATAGTAGAAGTAGTGAGAACATTTTTATTATTGAGGTGTTGAGTTGAGGTCTGTAATGGAAATACAGGAGATTGTAGTAATTGGATAATCAATAAAGTTATCATTGTTGGTACTGATTTGGATTTTTATGAGTTGTTACTCTATGAAGAAAGATTTTGACCATTTTCGAGGATATGAGAAGTATGGTCTATGGAAGATTGGAGCATTTTAAGGGTGGTAGTACCCTGTGAGGAGATTTTACCCCTGGAAAGGATAATGATATTCCATGGAGTGGATTTTGGACTAAACAAGCATGAGTTTTATCTCGATATGTTGGATACCCCCAAGAGTATGAAGGGAAGAAGTATCATTGAATATAAAGGAGGTATGATGTTGGTAATAAGGAGCAATTATAACTCCATGATGAGTATGAGTAATCACATCGTAGTGTGATACCAATAGAAGGAAGGAAGGGAGACAGTACAATTGGATGGATTTAAGAATGCTAGGAAACTGGATGTTGGAATAATGATCGGTTGCCCCGATGATGAGTTCAAGGTTTACAAGTGATGAGATGGGCCACAACCCACAGGCCCCCAGACCTGCCAAGAAGCAAGCACATTCTTGCTGAAGGAAAAACCCTGGAAGAGGATACGACTTTATCAATAGACGATCTTATAGGAGTTTATGCAAAACCTAAGAGATGTGAAGAAACGATAGATGTTTGTTTGGCTTGCAGAATCAATGGATTTATCCGAACTTGGTTCGTCGACAAGAGAAATTCTGTAATGCTTGTGAGGATGACCGAGTGTTAGAATGCGAGATTCGCTAAACCATGTACAAGGTAAGGATTTGGGTGCGGGATGGATTGATCACCATACCGACTTACTCTTATTATTCGCCTTGCTATATTGGATGGTAAATCTGAGTGACTTGCCTAGAGTAGAGAGATGACGATCAAAACCTTGTTTAAACCTTAGAATGGTCTGACAATTTTTCCCTTGTACAAGGCAGTTGTTGCCAATCGTAGGATATACGGTGAGAATGAAGCCCAGACCCATTTCCTGCAGGAGAAACCATAAATGGTTGACCACCATGAGATATCGATAGTTGTTTAGTATTGGCGCCAGACCCGTCCGCTAAGAAGGCCCAGTCACAGAAGAACCGTACCAAGATGAAAGGACAGAAGAATAGAGGAAAAGGGTATGCCACTACCGGAAGAGCCCAGAGAAGGAATTATCCTGAAGATCTGAGAAGACCAACACAGTCAACAATAAGGATGGAGGATGAGAGTTTTGACGGAACCGTAACCATGTTTCTAAGGGTGGTAGCACCCAAGACCTCCGGAGACAATCGATGGATTTTGAGAAGACCCTGACCCTAACCTAATTCTTGCTAGCCTCTCCGAATCTCGAGGACGAGATTCATTTTAAGGGTGGTAGGTTTGTAACATCCCAAAATTCTAAATTTTGGAATGTTATATTAAATAGACAGTTTCGATTGATTGTTTGATTGCTTGAGTGAAATTGAGTGAAATTCGAAACTTTATGAAAGTTAAATGAGAGGGAATAAAAGGAATTTCCCAAACTTTCATTTTTCATTTATGATCTCCATGAATTCAAATTCATTTCATCATAAAACCCTAGAGAGAAGATGACATGACTTGTTGCATTTAATTAAATGAAAAAGGGTTTTGAAAAGATTTGAATTTCATTCAGAAATATTTTCTAATTCATAAACTTCACGCAACTCAATGATTTTCATGAGAGAAGATAAAATGACTTCTTCAAAACATATGAAATATGAGTTGGGAGTTTGGAAGAATCGAATTGAAATCCCTTTTGAAAATTATTTTCAATTTGGAGTTATTTGGGATTCAAATTATTTTTCTATAAAAATAAAATATATGGAAATTAGGGTAAAATGATTCCCTACATCAGAAAATTGGAGAGAAATAAATTTGAATTAATTTTGGTATTTTTAAAATGATTTTTATGAGATTTTATTGCAACAGTAGCACTCTTTGCCTTATTTAAATTTGTGTAGATTTTATTAGATGCTAGAGAAATGTTCATGCTGTAGGAAACAATTTTTTGAAAAGTTTCATATATTATATGCCTATAGTATATTTCTATTTTGTATGGTTTATTTTATTTTTGTTATCTGCTAAAATGTTAAAAAAAAATCTTCCTCCATCGCCGACTGGGCCGGCCCAGCCCACCTCCTCACCATCCCCAAGCTCCCGAGCGGGAGACCCGCCGCCGCACGACTCGCCGGCCACCACCGTGGACGAGTCGGTCTCCTCTGCCCCCTTCCCCACGCACAGCGCCTCCCCCCTCCATAAATAGCGCCCCCCCTCTCTCTCCTCCT
>NC_057804.1:215964536-215982959 GCF_018294505.1 Triticum aestivum | reverse complement strand
TGCCATCCCTGCATCTCACTGCCGCCGGAGGCTGCAGCCGCTGCCCTCGTCGCCATCGACCTCCGCCGACGCCACCCCCGCAACCGCCGCTCCACGCCGCCCCTCCCCGTGCCCTTCGCTGCCCTCCTGGAGGACCGGAGCCGCCGCCCCGGCCGGACCCGAGCCGCTACCGCCGTCCCGGCTCGCCGTTAACCTCCACCGTCGTGGTGAGCCACCGAAATCCCCTCATCCATCCGGTCGTAAATCTAGGGCTAGATTAGATCGGTTAGTTTTTTTTCGAACCGTTATCCTTTAGATATTGAGCGTTTTCGACTTTGCAGCGAGCGTTTTCGTTCTATAGATCAGTTTAACGAACGTTCGCTTTTTAGTCTTTTACTTTTCTATTATTTTCGGCCAGGGACCCATTTGTGATTAGTTTATTTACAGAATAGTCCCTGTTCTTTAAACGTTCACTACTTTTTACTCGTGTATCCAAATCCAACGAAACCAATGCCCACTTCTTCGTTTTGATCCCCACTATCTAGTAAAACAACTTAAACATATTTTTGAAAGTTTAAAATTTTGAATTTCAAACAGTTTAGTATTTGAAATTCGTTTGATCATAATTTGAGTTTCGTGACTCCATTTGAGTTGATTCTTTTTGCAAGTCGAAGCTCTCGACCTGAACTTTCTGATAAGGCCAAATTCACATAATTTTGGTACAGTTAGAAATTGTTTTATGTTGCAAGAGTTATTTGCTTGGTTTTGATGCTTTCTGAATTGTCTTCTTCGTTCTTTCTAATCTTTTGGGTGATTGCTTATGTGGGGTTACTATTACTTGCTCACGATAGATTGACCAGAGTGAGACGAATAGAACTATCCAGAGTTGAGTGCGAATCATCTTCATCAACAGTATAGGAAAGTTCACACTTTGATCATATCCCTTTCATACCCAGTTTTTATGCATTACTTTTACCCTCAAACATTGCATGGTTAGGAATTGATAACATGTGGGTATTGGGAAGTAGTTGATGAGGTATAACCTATTGCCCTGTTTATTACCAAACCCTTGGGAATTACTTCAATGTTATGCTTAATACTGATATGCTATGCTCGTAGACGTGGACTGGGTTTGAGTGTATCCATGACAGATGTGAGGTTTTTAATTAATGGTTAACTTATGGTGGCTACTTTAATACACATCTGGGTGGATTGAGGCACCTGGGGAATCCATTGTTGCCTGTTTTTTTTTTGGAAATCCCGGGGTTTCGTGTGATTTTCCTATGGACCGCCACCCAGGCTCAAAGGGGTCATAAGATTATTCATGCCAGAAACTTCCATGTGCAGCCACAAGCTATTATGGGCTCTAGCATAGTTGATTAAGTCGTGTGAACTCTTAAAGTGGTAGACTAGCAGATGTAGGGGATGTAGGTGGTACTGTCTACCCATCATAAGGTGCTAACGCTTCTGAAAGACTGTGTCTCGGTCATCCGTTTCTCAAACACCTTGTAGTGCGAGAAATCCAACGGAGGCGATCGTGTTTTGTGGGAAAAGTGTGCAAAACTCTGCAGAGTGTACAAACTAATCATGATTAGCCGTGTCCCCGGTTATGGACAATCTTGAGTATCTGGTTCTTGAATTATCATGTTGATCTCATCACATTTCTTAATCAATTTGTTGGGTTGTTAATGATTACTTTTAATTGGGATTAAAATGGGGTTTACCATTCTCAATGTTTTCAACACACTTTGTAGTTAAATAAAATATATTCCTTTGCAGTAGGGAAAATTGGCTTTTCGCAAAAACATTATAACCGTAGAGCTTTTCCACAGCCATATATGCATGTAGTGATAGCCATTATTCATCATTATCCTATGGTGTGAATTTGCCAGTACATTCAATGTACTGACCCTTTGTGGCTGCATTGTCTCATGTTGTAGGATTCTTACAACGAGTAAGTGATATGTTGGGGTTACGATTGCTACACTCAACTTTGGCATTGGTGTTGATGGGAATCAACAACCTTGTTACTTCCTCTATTTGGATTGAGGTAATAGTATTTACGTTACTTTATACATATGATTTACCTCTATTATAAATCCTCGAGTACTGCGTGTGTCAGCATACCAATCCAGGAATGACACTTAAACACAGAGACTTGACCGTCTGAGGTCGGGTCGCTACAGTTGCTCTGTCGAATGAAGCCCCCACACTCTTGGTTGACATGCTAAGGAAGCTTTCTGTGCTGCCCCAGTGGTTTAATGAAGTAAAGTGTTCATCTGCAAGAGCCGGAGCCGTATTTGCCTTAAGCCGGGCCAAAGCATGGCTGTCGGAATTAGACTCGGCCGACATCGCCATTGGGTACCCCCAGCCTCAAGGAGGATCGCACTCCGTTTGAACAGACGGACTTTGTTGCTTGCATGAAGGAGATACGTCCTGTGGCCAGCCTGATTGCAAATGAAACAAATCTCACCAAGTATCATCCGGCTTATGATGTGGGAAATCAAAGGCAGACAACACCAACTTATAAAGTGACAAGCTTGATCCCCCCAATCTGTAAGCACACCTTTGCCCCTGAAGTTGAACCATCAAGGCTAATTGATGATGAAGCTGAGTTTCAAGCTGGTCGTCATCAACCTTCCAGGACGTGGAACAGGAGAAAGAAGCAAAGAGGGTTGATCTAGAAGCCTCGGGTCAGCAGAGGCAGGAAGATTGATCCGCTGGACGGTTCATATCTATGACTTTGAAAAACAATTGATCATTTAGACTCGGGAAGTCATGTAATAGGGTAGCAATGACTTTGCTATGTCGTGCCATCGTGCATGTTTTTGGTGCTCAACACTATTAAGCCGCCCTCTTATATTTACCCTTGTTACACTTTATCATCTGTTTGACTTGTGCATAAGAAAATCCTTGAACTATCCTGCACACAGAAATAGATCACAAGTTCCGTTGGCGGTTTACCGCAGGGCGGGTCATAATATCTTACGTATAACCACTGATGTGTAAAAAGGAGTCATAGATAAGCCTATTATGAATCATAGCTTGAAATATAACTGTAATAGTAATATCATACATGCGATATTGAATTTATACTGCCGGTTTACATGACCTGTGCAGTAAAGGGTGATAACCCGACCTTTAGAAGCCAAAACTTCCAAGTGTTTGATGATTCTCATATGTTGGCGACTTATAATCCAAAGTCAAGCTGGGTTGATTGAAACCACATATATGCTTCAGACGTAAGCAAAAAAGTATCAAAAGAAACCCGGAAAACCGTGTTTAAAAGACTTAAATCGACAAGGAGAGAAAAACACGAGGCTTTTGATTCGAATACGATCAGTAAGCCGGACCAAAAGGGTTAATGGCTATGTTCTCTTTGGTAAATGACACCTATGTTTGAACAGGAAGCCCCCAAGTGGCTTTTGGCGTTGCGCCGATTAAGTGGGTACCGACAGCTATGTTCTCTTTGGTGAACGACACCTATGTTTGAATAGGAAGCCCCCAAGTGACCTTGAGAATTTTTTAACGACTCTGATTCGAATACGATCAGAGTCGTACCAAAAGGAGTTAAGCTATGATTCGAATATGATCCAACCCCCAAATGATCAAGTTATTTTGAACAGCTATGATTCGAATACGATCAGGAAGCTATGCCAAAGGAGTTAAGCTATAGTCGAATACGATCAGCCCCCAATTTGTCTTTGGAATTATGATGATGCAGACACATGATCGTTGAGGATGAAAAGAACAGAGGTCATGCTTTATTATTTATTATAATATATACATCGTCAAAAATATGTACATCATAAGAGTCGGCGGCTCAAGTGTAGTAAGGCCGAAGATCAGCGATATTCCACGGCCGACGGGTCTCCTCCTTCGACTTACGTGAGTCTTTGTGCTCTCAAACATCGATAAGGTAGTATGACCCGTTATTCAAATTCTTGCTGACCAAAAAGGGCCCTTCCCAAGGTGGGGACAACTTGTGCATATCAGTTTGATCCTGGATGAGCCGGAGCACCAAGTCACCTTCTTGAAAGGTTCTGGACTTAACCCGACGGCTATGGTAACGTCGCAGGTCTTGTTGGTAAATCGCTGAACGAGCTGCCGCAAGATCGCGCTTCTCATCCAATAGGTCAAGGGAATCCTAACGTGCTTGCTCATTATCAGCTTCAACGTAAGCCGCCACATGGGGCAAGTCATGACGGATGTCACTAGGAAGAACCGCCTCTGCTCCATAAACCATGAAGAAAGGCGTGTAACCCGTAGACCTGTTGGGGTAGTATTGATGCTCCATATCACAGAAGGTAACTCCTCCACCCAACAACCCGGTGTCTGTTGCAAAGGAACCATAAGCTGGGGCTTGATGCCTCTCAAAATCTCTTGATTGGCTCGTTCAGCTTGACCATTGGATTGAGGGTGAGCTACTGATGATATATCAAGACGAATATGCTCACGTTGACAAAACTCTTTCATAGCACCTTTGGACAAATTAGTGCCATTATCAGTTATGATACTGTGGGGAAAGCCAAAATGGAAAATCACCTTTTTCATGAATTTAACCGTCGTTGCCGCGTCACACTTACTGACCGGCTCTGCTTCAACCCACTTTGTGAATTTGTTAACCGCCACCAAGAGATGGGTCTTTTTATCCTTGGACCTTTTAAAAGGCCCAACCATGTCAAGTCCCCAGACTGCAAACAGCCAAGTAATTGTAATCATCCTAAATTCTTGAGCCGGCACGTCAGCTCGCCGTGAAAATTTCTGCCAACCATCACATTTACAGACCAAATCCTCTACATTGGCGTGAGCCATCAGCCAATAGAATCCATGATGAAAAGCTTTGGCCACAAGGGATTTTGAACCGACATGATGGCCACAATCTCCTTCATGAATCTCATGGAGAATCTCTTGACCCTCCTCAGGAGAGACACAACACTGAAATGCCCCAGTGACACTGCGAAGATGTAACTCACCATTGGCAATTGTCATTGACTTAGACCGCCGGGTTATCTGCCTGGCCAAGGTTTCATCCTCAGGTAACTCACCCTGGGTCATATAAGCCAAATATGGCACTTTCCAATCTGGGATGACATGAAGAGCCGCCACCAATTATGCTTCCGAGTCAGGAACAGCCAAGTCTTCCTCTGTAGGCAACTTGATAGAAGGGTTATGCAGAATATCCAAGAAAGTGTTAGGTGGCACCGGCTTACACTGAGATTCCAGTCGGCTTAAAGCATCAGCCGCCTCATTCTTTCTGCGATCAATGTGCTCCACTTGGTAACCCTAAAAGTGCCCAGCAACAGCATCAACTTCACGGTGATAAGCCGCCATGAGGGGATCCTTGGAATCCCATTTTCCTGAGACTTGTTGAGCCACCAAATCGGAATCGCCAAAGCACCTTACCCGACTTAAGTTCATCTCCTTAGCCATCCAAAGACCATGGAGCAAGGCCTCATACTCAGCTGCATTATTAGTACAGGGAAACATCAACCTTAGCACATAACAAAATTTGTCACCTCGAGGGGAAGCTAAGACAACTCTAGCCCCTGAGCCTTCCAAATGCTTGGACCCATCAAAGTGAATAGTCCAATACGTGTTATCTGGCTTCTCTTCAGGCATCTGCAGCTCTGTCCAATAATTGATGAAATCCACCAGTCCTTGAGACTTGATAGCAGTGTGTGGCACATACTTCAAACCATAAGGCCCAAGTTCAATGGCGCACTTGGCGACTTGTCCTGTGGCTTCTCTGTTTTGAATAATATCTCCTAACGGAGCAGAACTGACCACAGTGATGGGATGACCCAAAAAATACTGCTTAAGCTTCCGTCTGGCCATGAACACCCCATAAATGAGCTTTTGCCAATGTGGATATCTCTGCTTGGACTCAATAAGCACCTCACTGATGTAGTAAACCGGTCGTTGAACCAGATATTCCTTGCCAGCCTCCTTGCATTCCACCATGATGGCCACACTGACAGCACGGGTGTTAGCAGCCACATATAACAATAACGGCTCCCTTATCAATGGGAGCAACAAGAACTGGCGGCTCAGCTAGCTACCTCTTCAAGTCCTCAAACGCATCGTTAGCAGCATCACTCTAGATAAAGTTATCTGTTTTCTTCATTATCTGATACAGTGGTATAGCCTTCTCACCCAACCGGCTTATGAACCGGCTTAAGGCGGCGATACGACCCACTAGACGCTGAACATCATTGATACACGCCGGCTTGGCCAGGGAGGTGATGGCCTTGATCTTCTCCGGGTTAGCCTCAATGCCTCTGTTAGAAACCAGGAAACCCAAAAGCTTGCATGCTGGCACACCAAACATGCACTTGGTCGGGTTAAGCATCATCTTGTAGACCTGGAGATTATCAAAGGTTTCCTTCAAATCATCTATCAAGGTTTCCTTCTCTCTAGACTTCACCACAATGTCGTCCACGTAAGCATGAAGGTTGCGCCCAATCTGATTGTGAAGACAATTCTACACACGTTGTTGATAAGTCGCTTGGGCACTCTTGAGCCCAAAAGGCATAGACACATAGCAGAAGGCTCCAAAGGGAGTAATGAAAGTTGTCTTCTCCTGGTTCTTAACTGCCATCTTGATCTGATGATAACCAGAATAAGCATCCAAAAAGCTCAAGCGCTCACAACCCGCCGTAGCATCAATTATTTGATCAATACGAGGGAGAGCAAAAGGATCAGCCGGACAAGCCTTGTTTAAGTCCGTGTAATCCACACACATGCGCTAGGTGCCATTCTTCTTAAGCACTAGCACCGGGCTAGCCAACCACTCCGGATGAAAAACTTCAACAATGAACCCAGCCGCCAAGAGCCGGGCCACTTCCTCACCAATGGCTTTACGCCTCTCCTCATTGAACCGCCAAAGAAACTGCTTGACCGGCTTAAATTTTGGATCAATATTGAGAGTGTGCTCAGCGACATATCTCGGTACAGCTGGCATGTCAGAAGGTTTCCATGCAAAGATGTCCCGGTTCTCACGGATGAACTCGCTAAGCGCGCTTTCCTATTTGGGATCCAAGTTAGCACTGATACTGAACTACTTGGATGAGTCGCCAGGAACAAAATCAACCAGCTTGGTGTCATTGGCCGATTTAAATTTCATTACCGGCTCACGCTCTGTAGTTGGCTTCTTTAAAGATGTCATATCTGCCGGGTCAACATTGTCCTTGTAAAACTTCAACTCCTCTGTTGCACAAACAGACTTAGCATAAGCTGCATCGCCTTCCTCACATTCCAGGGCTATCTTCCGACTCCCATGTACTGCAATGGTTCCTTTATAACCCGGCATTTTGAGCTGCAGATAAACATAACACGGTCGTGCCATGAACTTGGCGTAAGCTGGCCGTCAAAACAAAGCGTGGTACGGGCTCCTGATTTTGACCACTTCAAAAGTTAACTTCTCAGCCTGGGAATAATGCTCATCTCCAAAGGCTACCTCCAGCTCAATTTTGCCCACCGGGTACACCGACTTACCAGGTACCACTCCATGGAAAACAGTGTTGGACGTCTTAAGATTCTTATCAGTTAACCCCATGCGACGGAAAGTCTCATAATAAAGGATGTTGATGCTACTGCCTCCATCCATGAGCACTTTAGTGAATTTGTATCCACCAACTTGAGGCGCCACCACCAAGGCCAAGTGGACCGGATTGTCAACCCGGGGAGGGTGATCCTCCTACTCCATAGAATAGGCTACTCAGACCATCGCAAGTAACGAGGAACTGTCGGCTCAAGAGCGTTCACAGCCCTCTTATGAAGCTTCTGGTCCCGTTTGCACAAACTGGTGGTAAACACATGATACTATCCACTATTCAGCTGCTTTGGATTACTCTGATATCCGGATTGCTGTTGTTGCTGACCTCCCTGGCCGGATTGCTGATTGTAACCACCTTGATTACCTTGATTAAAACCGCCCTGATGACCTTGGGGGCCCTCGAAATTGGAATTAGAACTGCCACCTCCATAACTCGGGCCTTGGAAACTGCCACCGCCTGAGCTGCCGCCCGGTCCATGATTGCCATCAAACGCGTTAGAGTTCTTGAAAGCCTTCATAATCGTACAATCTTTCCAAAGGTGAGTGGTCGGTTTCTCTGGCGTGCCATGCCTTCGACAGGGCTCATTTAGCAACTGCTCAAGAGTAGGACCTGACCCGCTGGCCCAAGGAGGCGGCCTCCCCTTACGTCATTGATTGTTGCCCTGCGCATTGGTGTTAGCCACAAACTCCAAGCTACCATCAGCCTTACGTTTACTATTGCCCCCTTGATTCGCCGGGTTATGTTGCGGGCCCTTAGTGTTGCCGTTCTTCTTTCCCTTCCTTGTCTTCTCATCATCAGACTCGGGGTCGTTGGTACTATCAGAGTCGGCATATTTGACTAGAGCCGCCATCAGCTGGCCCATGTCATTACAATCGCGCTTGAGCCGCCCCAGCTTCTGTTTCAGAGGCTGAAAACGGCAATTTTTCTCCAACATTAAGACTGCAGAGCCGGCGTTCATGTTATCAGATGAATGTATAATAGCTTTGACCCGGCGCACCCAATGGGTTGTGAATTCGCCCTCCTCTTGCTTGCAATTAGTCAAGTCCATAGTCGACATGGGTTGCTTGAATGTGTCCTTAAAGTTCTGAATAAACCGGGCCTTCAAATCTCCCCATGACCTGATGGAGTTGGCGGGCAGTCCCTTTAACCAAGTATGGGTCATCCCATCCAGCATCATGGTAAAGTATTTGGCGCACACAGCATCACTAACATCTAGTAGCTCCATGGCCATCTCATAACTTTCAATCCATGCCTCAGGGGGTAAGTCAGCCGTGTAATTAGGCACCTTTCGAGGTCCTTTGAAATCCTTGGGCAAACGCTCATTATGCAGAGCCGGTACCAAACAGGGTACCCCTGTAGATCTTGAGGTCACACCTACCTCAAACGAGGTCGTTGGATAAACCGGAAGGGGCTGGTAAGCCGCCCGCTGAGCCGCCTGCTCGGCTTATTGACGCACTCTGTCCTAATCAACCAAATTAGGAACTCCATCACGTGCCAGGTCGTACCTGCGCGGCTGATCACGGCGTTGGGCATTGCTTGAAATGGCTAGTGAGTCCATGTGCCTGCTATAGCTTCGGCTCCGTCTTGGGTGAGGGGTCAAATGAATCATGTCTCGACTATAAGAATATGCCTCCTGCTGTGCCAATGCTGTCTGAAGAAGTTCTCTTACCCTTCGTGTTTCAACCGCCGTTGGAGAGTCGCCATCCATTAGGAGAGCCGCCAATCGTGTCGCCGCAGCAATCATGTTCTCCAAAGGATTAGAATAATGACCCGGTGGTGTTGGTACATGCTGAGGTGGATTAGTATTCAGACGAGGGGGTTTTGTCACACGTGGTTGAACCGGTGTCCCAGCCCCAGGCGCCACAGCCCGGTTAACCTTCGGCGGGTTACTGGGCCCCGCGTCGGGCGTGCGGAAGAGATTTCTAGGCTCATAATGCGTATGTAGACGGGGCTCGTGCCTTCTCATGATCTCATTTGATGCGTTCTGATCCATCGTAAGCTGAAAGGCCTGCGACTGAATCTGCTAAGCCTGAGCATCCAGAGCCGCCCGTTCTGCGGCCATCCTGACGTCCTCCGTCGCCAGGTCTTCTTTGGCTTGTGCTACCTCCTGCTATAACTACGCCACTTCCGCATCATGTTGAGCTTGATTCGCCGGGTTAACCACGGCTGTTAACAGAGCCGTCAATTTATCCATTAGAGCCATCAGAACCTGAGTCGGCGGGCGCGCAGGGCCTCCTGCCCTGGCTGCCGTCACCGCTGCTGACCCGGAAGTCATTGCGGCCGCAGCCATAGAGTTTTTCCCAGGTTGCGTACCAGCCATGAAGATCCTGACTCTTTTCGGTGGCTCATAGGGATCCGGAATACTGTTGCCATCGGAATAGCCCCCAAGCCCGCCATCTTGCAGTTTATATAACGAATCCGTCTCACCCGTGGACGACTCACCATCAAAGTAGATGGTCGTCTCACCGCCAGGCATAGATCCTTAAGAAAAATCCCCTCCATGGATGCATCCCACGAAGGCATGCTTCATGGCGGGCTGAGCTCGGGCGGGTCTCGCACGCTGAGCCGTCTCGATGATGTCGGTGCAGATGTCTGGCTCAGGTCCTGGCTCACCGATCTTGCCGATGAAGACGTGGATGCCGCTGAAGGGGACCCGGTACCCGTACTCAATTGATCCGGTGTTGGGGCCCCAGCCTGCATCGTCGATGTAGACCTTGCAGCGACGACTCTTGGTCATCCGGTCCACAACGTATCCATTGAGCCCTTCAAACTTGCCCTTCAAGAACTCAAATCCACCATGCTCTGACCCCCACGGTCGGCGCCAACTGTCGTGGAAAGGTTACGACAGATGTCCTAGCAAAAGGACTTAGTCGTGGAGCCATCGCAACTAGGAAGCTTAAAGGGGTTAAAACGGGACAAAGGACACGGGAGTTTATACTGGTTCGGCCCCTTGCGGTGAAGGTAAAGGCCTAATCTAGTTTGAGGTGGTATTGCTTGTGTCTCGATTACCAGGGATCGAATTCGCTTGACCTAGCTTTCAATCTGATGTTACTTGTCCTGAATCGCTGCCAGGTCGTCCCTTTATATACATAGGTCGGCGCCCAGTGGCTCACGGAGTCCCGGTCGGCTCATAAACAGTGTCCAGCTTGGTGACTATCTATTCTTGCCTTACAATACAAGTCATACATACATGGCGGTTTATCTCTACGGGCCTTAAGCCGCCTTTGGGCCTTGGGCCTTTAACTGAACCGCCATCTTCATATATCGTCTTGGGCTTCATATTATGAATCGCCATAGGTATAACCTGGCCCCTCCTAGGCGGGTCATACCTAGTAGTTATATCCCAAACAGATAAAGAAGAGCTTCACAACAAATCTAGTGGTGCTTACAAAGCCTCATGTGATGCTCCTACATCATCAAATGAGAAACAAGCCTTCAATGAAGAATTGAGCTTAATGGTGAAGAACTTCAACAAATTCTACAAGAGTAGAAGCAAGGAAAAAAGTTCCAAGTCAAGGTCCTACAATGACAAGAGATCTTCTAGTCGTGAGCGAAATTGCTACAATTGTGGAAGACCCGGACACTACTCCAACAAGTGTACGGCTCCCTACAAAAGAAGAAAAGACTCACCTAAAAGGAGAAGCAAAAGGGAAGAATCACCTCCAAGAGAGAGAAGGAGTAGAGATGATCGCTATGAACGAAGAACCTCTCGAAGAAGCAAGGATTCGGAAAGGAAGGACAAATCATCAAGGAGCTACACAAAAGGAAGACATCAAGCTCATGATGGTGAATGGGTATCCGGTTCCAACTCCGACCACCACTCCGAGAGAAGTTATCACTCCGACTCCGTATATACTCAAGATGAAGGTGTTGTCGGTTTAGCACTTGTGTCAACCAACTCCTATGACATATTTGACTCACCAAATGAAGGAATTGGATGATGCTTCATGGCTAAAGGCCCCAAGGTATCACACCCCGAGTATGTTAATTTCAATAGTGATGAAGATGATCTGCTAGGTGATGATGATTTACTTGTTGACAACTCTAGTGATGAATACTATGATGAAACATCAATTAGTCATGTTAATCAAGATAAAATGAATGACAATGATAAGAAGGAGATTGAGCATCTAACTAAAGAACTAAACACTCTTAAGTTAACTCGTGAAACTACTTTAGAAGATCATCGAGACTTTTAAAAACTCATGAGAAGTTACGCTTCGAAAAACTCAATCTTGAGCAAGAGCATGGGTTCTTAAAAGCCATCAATGATGATCTTCGGAAGAAAAATTCTTCTTACATTGCCAAGCATTTACTCTTGTCTACTTACATGCCACAAGTAAAATCTAGCAACAAGAACAAGAAAGATTCTTCTTCTAGTAGTAACAATAATCATGGTAAATCCAATATTGTTGCTTCTAGTAGTTCTCTTGATTCAACTAATGACTCTCTTAGCCAAGTTACACTTGAGAAAGAAAATACCTTATTGAAGGGAATTATAGAGAAAGGTGTTTACAAAAGTCTTGCCGGAAGTAACCAATTTGCGGAAATTGTATGCAAGCAAGGAAGGCACCGGAAGAATCAAGGTGTTGGTTTTGAACGAAAGTTCAATGCCAATGGAGTTGAGTGGGTAGAAGATCAATACCCCAAGACAAAGTTTGTTCCTCAACAAGAGAAGTATGACCCTACTTACTTCAAGGGGGCACAAGCTAAAGATGATCTTCCACCACAAGACCACAAGCTAAAAGGCAAGTGTCGGTGTCAAAACCGGCGGATCTCGGGTAGGGGGTCCCGATCTGTGCGTCTAGGCTGATGGTAACAGGAAGCAAGGGACACAATGTTTACCCAGGTTCGGGCCCTCTCGATGGAGGTAAAACCCTACTTCATGCTTGATTAATATTGAAGATATGGGTAGTACAAGAGTAGATCTACCACGAGATCATAGAGGCTAAACCCTAAGAGCTAGCCTATGATGGTATGATTGTAATTGCGATCGGCCTTCTAAGGACCAACCTCTCTGGTTTATATAGACACGGGAGAGGGATAGGGTTTACATGGAGTCGGTTACAAGGAAGGAAATACAACATCCGGATCGTCAAGCTTGCCTTCCACGCCAAGGAGAGTTCCATCCAGACACGGGACGGAGTCTTGAGTCTTGTGTCTTCACGCTTCAATAGTCTGGACGATGTATATAGTCCGACTGTCTGGATACGCCCTAATCCAGGACTCCCTCAGTAGCCCCTGAACCAGGCTTCAATGACGATGAGTCCGGCGCGTAGTCTTGTCTTCGGCATTGCAGGGCGGGTTCCTTCTCCGAATACTCCAAAGTAATTATCGAACACTTGAATCATGTCCGGATCCACAAAATGATCTTCACATGCCACCGTAGAGAGAATGATATTTCATAAATGCAATCTGCTAAAAACTTTTTAGGCAACGCGACGCGTCATTATAGTCGGGCCATTATTCGAATCGTTTTACCACAACCAGCCACAGTGCATATTGCGAGGCGGTTTCTTTGACACGTCTTGTCAAAGCAGAGATCGTGTCCCCTTAGCACGGGATTCTCATCAATACGAGTATGGGTAATCCCACCACGCCATCGATCGTGGCGCTTGGGAAGCAGACGATTCCCAATGGGCAAGTGGGGAGGCGCACCACTTTCGTCGCCTCTATAAAGGGATAAGAGTTCCCCATTTTTACCCACGCCTTCTTCCTCCTTTGCCCACTCTTGCCCCCTCGAGCTCCAGCGCCCAAGCCCAAGTCTTCTCCGCACAGCCAAACATGTCCGGAGCAGGAGGCAAGTGGGTGGCTTCCACCATCAAGGAGAAGCATATCGCAAATCTTCGGGCGGCTGGATACTTGGCCGCAGACATAGCGCACCAGCTACCGGACGTCGGGCAGGTCATTCCGACCCCAGGACCCCACGAGAGGGTCGTGTTTGTCGCCCACTTCGTCCGTGGACTGGGATTTCCACTTCATCCCTTTGTCCGTGGGCTCATGTTCTACTACGGGCTAGATTTCCATGATCTAGCCCCGAATTTCGTCCTCAACATCTCGGCGTTCATCATCGTATGCGAGGCCTTCCTCCGCATCCGGCCTCACTTTGGCCTGTGGCTGCAAATCTTCTGCGTGAAGTCGAATATTGTAAGCGGCCAGCAAGCGGAGTGCAGAGGGGCCATGGTGGGAAAGATGCCTAACGTCACCTGGTTGGACGGTTCCTTTGCAGAGACCATAAAAGGGTGGCAATCGGGGTGGTTCTACATCACCGAGCCATGCGGCGCCAACTTGGCGGCCCCCGAGTTCCGATCCGGAACCCCCATGCGGCTTACCTCCTGGGAAAAGAAGGGCCTAGCCTGGGGCGAACCTATAGAGCTGACCGGACTCCAGAACTACATCAAGAGCATGAAGGACAAGAACATCAAGCTTGTCAATGTGATCCAGGTCATGCTCGTTCGCCGGATCCTGCCGTGCCAAAGGCGGGCATTTAATTTATGGGAGTTTGTCCCGGCTGAACACCAGACGCTTCGGAGGCTTTACGACATGACGCTCAAAGGCGCATGGAAGGTTTTGTTCAAGGCCTCCGAAGTACCTCCCCCCACGTCCAAGGACCGCGGACTTCATGTCGCGCGGCCCCCCGTCCAGTGAATTTTAGGACTACATCGAATTCGGTTTTTCCCAATACATTCATGGGGGAGTCTTAAGTGTTTGTGCATATTTGATCAGGACTATGTGGAGACAGCGGAGTAGATTAATTGTCCGGCTCCACTGCCAGAAGATCCAGCTAATGCTCTCCTGACGGAGATGCTGGTCCCGGCACCCTACAAGGTGCCGGAGAAGAAGGCCAAAAAGAAAGCCCCGGGGACCTGAAAGGGTCTCCGTCGTAAGGTTGTGCTGGAAGCCTCGTCCGAAGACGATGAGGCACACTCCTCCCCCGAAGGGGAGGAAGAAGAAGAAGGAACCACCCCACCCGAAGAGGGTGAGGGGCCTGAGAAGGCGGACCAGGGGGGGCGGGAAAGGCCCTCAGCGCAAGGCCGTCATACCCACGTCGTCTGACGACGACGAGACAGATTCCTCCCGCGGAGGCGGGGGGAAGCAGGAAGAAACTCTACCTCCCCGCACTGGGGAGGAGAAAAAGAGGAAAGCCGCCCCGGAAGGGGAGGTTGGGTCGTCCAAGAAGGGAAAGGTATCCCTTCCGGACTACTCCGCCACGGCCGCCCATAGCGAGGAGGGGTGGCTGCCCAGGGGGAAGCCCCTAGCACGATCGTAAGTATCCGCACTCTGTTATGACTTTACTTCACAGTCTTTTTATAATGCCAAACATATATGCAGTCCGGCCAGGGTTCATCCCGAGGTATCTTTGTCGGATGGATCCCTGAGCGATTCAGAGATGAACTCGCTCCCGACGGCCACTACTCCTCAACCCGCGGATGACATGGAGGTGTTGTCCTGAAGGCTCCCAGACCGGGGGGAGGTGACTCTGGAGACTCCCCAAGGCGGAATTCCAGATGTCGAACACGCGGGGTTCAAGATTCCCGTGGATCGTGTCGATGAGAGCCACAGTAGACCGGGCTCTCAGGCGAACACTGTTCTGGAACCTTCAATGGTTCCGGACTCAGGCGGGCAGCCCCTCGTTAGGGTGGGCGAGCCGTCTGCTCGAGGACTTCCGTTGCGCCTGAGGCGCCGGATTGTCTGCTGGAAGCGCTTCGCGGCGCTTCCATGGATGAAGAGCACCGTACTCTTATGAGTGCGGTGATTCAGAAGGTTTCGTCCGCCAAGAGCGGACTAACCAAAGCTTGCACCAGCCTCTTGACAGGCTTTGAGGTAAGTAATAAAAATGTGTGAAATTACCACCCGACAGGTAGTAGCCCCTGATACTCTGTTTGGTGTTCGGAAAGAAAAACCAAACGGAGGGTCAATGATAATCCGCAGGAGTCTAATAATAAGTGTGAATGTGAATAAGCAGGCTGTGCTGCTTGCCGCTGCTGTCCGCGCAGCCAAGATCGCCGGACTAAAACGGGATCTGGAGCAGGCGCAGGGAGAGCTCGACCTCATGAAGAGGCAGCTCGAAGAGAGCAAAGGTGAGTGATTCCTCGCTCTCATATAATGAAGGGTATATAAAATTGGTTATTCTAACGACAAAGCATCGTGAGACAGGGGCCACCACCGAAGTGGCCTCTCTGAGGAAAGCGCTGTCCGAGGCTGAATACAAGGCGGCCTTGGAACGCACAAAGCGCAAGAAGCAAGATGCCAGAGTCGGCGAGGTACAACAAGAGCCGCGGGAGCTCGGCAAAAAATTCGAGTCCGTGGAGCATGAGCTTAAGGCGAAAGAGGCCGAGCTTGCGAAGGCCGTTGCTAGTATAAAAGACGCCAAGGCCGAAGCCGAGAAGGCACAGCAGGAGGTCCAGGAGGCCAAAAAGATAGCGGCAGGTAAGAAATTCTTTATGCAAAGCAAACATGTGGAGGAGGCGTTTCTTTTACTTACCCGAGTTTGCGGCTCTCCAGGGGCATTCGCGGATCTGCCACACAGCGTATCAGATGCCGTGGAGTTCTACCGTGCCCAGGAGGGGAGCTCAATGGAGAACCGTTCTGGTCCCAGTATGCTGGGGCCGAACATCCAATGCCTTTGAGTGACCAACTGAAGCAGTTGGTCAAACTCCACAGGGCGGCCGAAGCGGCTATGAAAGATTTCATAGTCCGGATGTGGCCTGGTGAGCCCCTGCCGGCTAGCTACTATAGCCTGATCAAGCGGATGGTGAATGCCTATCCGCGGGTCGAAGTCATCAAGCGATCCGTTTGCATTGAAGGTGCCCGTCGGGCCTTTGCCCATGCAAAGGTGCATTGGGGCAAGATGTATGCGGAGAAGCTGGTGAAGGACGGGACGCCGGAGGGCAAGGTGCATCGCTATCCGGAGAAGTATTACGATGGCGTTATGAAGGGCGCTCGTCTCGTGGCCGATGAATGTACCAAGGACACCATTTTAGAATGAATTCACTTCTGTCATGTTTGTAATTTAAGGACGAAGTTACTTGCGCTATATACCACTTTTGTTATTTAAAATATTACCTTCCGTGCGGCTTTTTATAAAATTCTGAAAGTAGGCCAGTCGTCGGCTTCCACCCCCACGTAACTAGTATTGGGGTGTTCGTGGAAAACCCGGACACTCTTTATCCAAATGTTTGGTCCCTTAAGGAGGTGTCCGGTGCAGCGAACAAGGCAACCGGACTATGTGGCTTTATAACTTTCACTTAGCCGTAGAAGTCTACAATTTTAAATTTCGGCGAAGCCCCTAGAATCCGGAAGGCCGAATTGGGGCACTATATACGCCTAGATCGGACGAAGCAGATTTATCGCCTAAAGCGGAAAAATCTTTAAGGATTTTAAGACCTCTCGAACAGCGACCAGCTCTCGCCACATCATGTCGGTCAGCTTTCGGCTTTCTCTACTGAGGTGCTCGTCCGGAAGAACCGGGACACAATCGCAGTAGTTCTCCCTGCGCTACCTTAGCCGATATAACGGAACGTAAGGTACCAAAACAAGGGAGCCGGGCTAACCTAACTGTAGACCCAAGACATGATTCGGAGCTGATGCATATAGTGCTATAAGTTCGGGGTGCCGCACTATTGAAAGTGTTCGGACTTGTATTGCCATATTATGGGGCGCCATAGGAAGCCCCTGGCAGACTGAACGTACCAAGGTGTACGGATGCAATATCAAATAAACATTTGTGAGAAAAAATTCTCAAATAAGACTGATAAGTTGACGCTATATGTGATCTCCCATTGATGACTAATACGTTTAAGCATATGTTTACAATGAATGCATTAAGCGGAGATAAATAGGACTATTTGACATGTCCTATCCAGGGGCAGGTCGCGTACCGATAGATAAAACAGGTATAACAATCGGAAATAGATTCCACCTGGGTGTGTCCTTCTGTGCGCAAAGCCTGTTGCCTCCTTAGTTTTCTCTCCTATGTAAGTCCGGCAATCCGGCCCTTCTGAAGAGGCTGCACTTAAAGCAATGTCCTGAAAGGTAAAAGGGGAAAATTATGAAGGTATGTTGCGGTGATACCGCACTGTTGACTGAGTCACTGATGCGCCTCCGCCTGTGCCCATGGTATTTTGAGTGTGTAATTGTGTACGCGTGGCATGAATGCTGCTTTAATGGGGTTTGAGCGGAGGCCGGACTGCTAATCGCGCTCTTGGCGTGCTTGATGATCCTGTTGCGGGGTGCTCCGGACTCTCTTGACGGTGCTCGAAGTTGTTGTTGCCGGATTGGTTCGTCGAAGTAGGCCGCATTGTACTTC
This sequence comes from Triticum aestivum, assembly GCF_018294505.1. Lineage (NCBI taxonomy): Eukaryota > Viridiplantae > Streptophyta > Magnoliopsida > Poales > Poaceae > Triticum > Triticum aestivum. The sequence continues at coordinate 215,965,112 of NC_057804.1, read as the reverse complement.
CACCGCGAGGGCTGCAGTATGCTCCTCTGTTCGGAGAGAGCGGTCCATGTTTCTGTTGACTGTTATGACCCCGCGTGGTCCTGGCATCTTGAGCTTGAGGTATGCGTAGTGTGGTACCGCATTGAATCTAGCGAATACGGTTCGTCCGAGCAGTGCGTGATAACCACTCCGGGAAGGGACGATATCAAAGATTAACTCTTCGCTTCAGAAGTTATCCGGGGATCCGAAGACCACTCCCAATGTTATAGAGCTCGTACAATGGGCCTCTACTCCAGGAATCACGCCTTTAAAGATGGTTTTGGTGGGCTTGATCCTTGAAGGGTCAATGCCCATTTTGCGCATTGTGTCCTGATAAAGCAGGTTCAGGCTACTGCCACCGTCCATAAGGACTCGCGTGAGGTGGAATCCGTTGATGATTGGGTCTAGGACCAATGCGGCTGAGCCGCCGTGACGGATGCTAGTAGGGTGATCCCTACGATCAAAGGTGATCGGGCAAGCTGACCATGGGTTAAATTTGGGGCGACTGGCTCCATCGCATAGACGTCCCGTAGTGCTCGCTTTCGTTCCCATTTGGGA